>NC_054375.1:10646188-10729353 GCF_017654675.1 Xenopus laevis
TGTTTATGTTTGAGAGCAATAAAGATTTTTTTATTTTAAGGCACTTCCGGTGGAGCAGAACACTGTCTTTCTTCTTTCCTATTCAGTTTGAGGTGGTGGGACGCCCAAGACGATTAAATGGCCAGCACCAGTTTAGTACAATCCATGGAGCCAGCACTGTTTATTGCAAAGAAGGCTAAGCGGTGAGTCAGAGCGGTATTCTATTCTATTTTCTTATTCTATCAATTAACATGGCAAATTATCAATACATTGAAAATAAGAATGGTTAGAAAAAACATCTAAACTCTCATAGTTACTGATATGCGTTGCCGGCCTATACCTGCTGGATCCCGGTTTGCAGGCCGACCCGCACCCACCGACCTCCCGATCACTCAACTTCCAACTGCCGGCTTCTTGGCTTTATATCCCCCTGCGACCTGCTCACTCTCCATTTCCTAAATTTCCTTTTTGTGACATCATCCTAGCGAAGTTGGGGTCTATAAAGATTGTTTGAATTAGAAGTCAGGCTCAGGCGGGCGGCGGAGAAAAAACGCCGACCCGCCACATCACTACATAATTTACGACTTCATATTTAGTTTAATGTATCATATAAGTTTCATCATAGGAAGTTCATAAGGTTACAAATTGGTTACTACATTCTCGTGTTTGTATATTAGGGCAATCGTGTTTCTTTTCATTAGAGGTTTTTCTACTTTGCGATAATAATCGCTCTTTAGATATTACAGATTTAGTGTGCTTGATTTCAATATATATCATATATTTATATAATTATATTTTATTATATTATATATTATTATTATTAAATATATAATTATATATTATATTATATTTTATTATATATTATATTTATTTTTTTTTTTTTATAATATATATAATTTCTTCTTAAAAAAAGAACCACACTCTCAGGGAGTAAACGATTATAGATAGTTTTAATGCAGGTTACAGACTAACGTTTGGGCCCAACGAGGCTTTTCTCAAAGGCTAACATAGTATTAAAACGAGCCTTAGTATCTTATGTGACATGGCGGAAATATACAAGCAGTTCACAATATGACTGAGAACTAAAGCGACTTGCCATATTGAATACATCACATAAGTAACATAAATAGTGTTAAACTCAGCCTCAGCAGTTATAGTTTAAATACCAACTTTAAGGCCTTATAATATTTAAAAGTGGTTGTTTAATAACAGCCTGGGATGTGTAATGTTCAACAACAGCATGGGATGCTAGATAAATTAGATGCCATAAGGTATATAACTTAAGAAGTGCAGTGATGGAGCTTAATAGCTGCCTGATAGAAGCATCAATAGTTTTTTATTGGGCGTGTATATAGGATTGAGTAGGAGCTGGGACCAATGGAGCAGGGATTGGGCCTACATAGTGTTACTTAAATGGTTTGGATTTTTTAGCCCTTTATTGATAATCCAATATGTGAGTAATTGCTGAAGTGTGTAAGGTTGATAACAACAACAGAACTGACTGATGCATACATCTAATGACATGGTTTACACTATTAATGTACTTAATGGTGTTTGTATTTAAATAGGTCAGTCGCTAAGTTTCTAACATCATAGTTGTGACTGCTGTTTTTTCGCTTTCCCGCCAGTACATAGATATAAGGCTCGTTTTAATACTATGGTTAGCAGCTTTTTGAGAAAGGCCCTCGGTTGGGCCCAAACGGTTAGTCTGTAAACCTGCATTTTCCACACTCCTGACATCACTATCGATTTTCAACTGACATCATCAGAAGGAGCATTGGGGCTTTCAGGTAAGCGGGGTTTGTCCCAATTCCTGACTAAACTCCCATGTTTTCTTGCTGTATTATTATTAATTTTATTAATTTATTAACATGTATTTATATAAGCGGCCAAACATAATTGTGTAGCACTGTAAGTAAATGTGATTATACAACTAAATCACATGAATTATATACATAGAACATATGGAGTTACATAAATCACAATCAATACAGGTACAGAAAGGTGAGGAAGGCCCTAATGCAATCAAGAAAGCATACAACTCTAAAAAGGGAGGGAGTAATACACAAGGTGTGGAAGTGGGCTAGATCGAATTAAGTGGGTGAGAAATGTGGTACTGTATGTGTTGTTTGCAAATTTGGTAGTTAAGCAGAGTTGAGGGTGGTCTTCTCGAAAGAAGTGCGTTTTAAGAGATTTCTTCAAAGCAGAAAAGTTGGGAGAAAGTCGGACAGACCGTGGGGAGAGAATTCGCCAGAGAGGGGTGCAGCCCTTGCAAAGTCCTTGAATGCAAGTGTGATGAGGCAGGTAATGAGAGAAGAGTTGAGTAGCAGGTCAGTAAGAGATAGTAAGTAAGTGGTTGGGTGGTTATATAGAATGAGTTGAGAGATGTAGGGTGGGCAGAGTTCATTGAAAGTGGCTTTGAAGTCAGGGTCATTAATTTGAAATTTGATTCTGGAAAGGTAGCGGAAGCCAGTGGCAGGGATTGACAGAAGGCGAGGCAGAGGAGGGAGCGGTTTGCTGAGGTGTATGAGCCTCGCAGCAGTGGTTCCAATTTAATGGACTGGAGAAGGTGACAGTCTCTGGAGTGAAGGCCAATTAAAGAGTTTACCGTAAGTCTAGACCGTGATATGAACGAGAAGAGTGAAACAAGAATTTTGGCAGCCATCGGTTGAGGTGATGAATGATCATATTTTGGATATGTTTTTTTATGTTTGGTTACATGATTTAATAAAGTGTACTGGATATGAGGAGTGAACTTAGAATTCAGGGCAGAATCTAGTGTTATATACTGCCCTTAAGCCTGGGGAGAATGTGATAGTGGATTGTTAGCTAGAAGTTTGGATCCTTCAGGATGTTACTGGTGTTAGTTTGGAGGAAAAGAGAACCATTTTCAGTTTAGAAGAGGTTTAATTGTATAAAGGCAGCGTTGTGAACAGTCCGCAGGTTAGAGATAGGCAGGAAGAAGATGCGAGTTAGGAGTTCTGTTGAGATCAGGATTGATGTTACGTTAGATAGATCTGAGTATCATCAGCATAGAGGTGGTAGTGGAAACCATTCGAGTTGATTAATTTGCCGAGGGAGGAAGTATAGAGGGAGAATAGTAATTGTCCCTGGACAGAGCCTTGAGGAACCCCAACAGAAAGAGGTAGGGGAGAAGATGCTACTTCGTTGTAGGAGACACTGAAGTAACGATTAGTAAAGTAAGAAGAGAACAAGGACAGGGCTGTGTCACGAAGGCCAAACGAATGGAGGGACTGGAGGAGGAGAGGGTGATCTACAGTGTCAGATGCAGCTGAGAGATCAAGTAGTATTAGTAGTGAGAAATGATTGTTGGCTTTAGCGGTTAAAAGGTCATTAGTTAGTCGAGTCAGTGCAGTTTCAGTGGAGTGTTGTGGCTTAAAACCAGATTGTAGGGGGTAAAGCAGGTTATTGTCAGAGAGGAATGAGGTTAGTCGGTTGTAGACTAGGCGCTCAAGTAGTTTATATATCCCACCTATTCTTTATAATAAAGTGGTATTGTGTGTTTACCATGTATGCGAGAATTCAAATGTCAACGTCAAGGTTGCCAGGCTGGTAGTTTAAAATTAGACTGGCAACCCTGCATTGAGGAAGAGTAATGTATGATGGAAGAGTACTGTATAAGGGGAAGTACTGTATGAGGGGAGAGTGCAGTACGAGGGGGGAAGGGGAGTACTTTATGAGGAAAGAGTTACTGGTATGAGGGGACAGTATTGTATGAGGGAAGAGTATAGATGAGGGGAGAGTGCAGTACGAGGGAGATACTGTGTATTAAAGTGTAGGATATTGTTTGTTTACCTTGTGATCCGAGAATTCAAATGCCAACGCCAGGGTTGCTGGTGGTTTATAATTAGACCTGTCAAACCCTGCCCGAGCGTTGAGGGGAGAGTAATGTATGAAGGAAGAGTACAGATGAGGGGAGAATACTGAATGAACGGAGAGTACTGTATGAGGGGAGAGTTTGTATGATGGAAGAGTATTGTATGAGGGGAGAGTAAGGCTTGAGGAGAGTACTCGACCCCCTTAAGCTAATGCAGCATGAAGAGCAATCCCACAAATAAAAATTTGTCGCCCTAATGGAAAACAATCAGGTGAGAGCAAAAGGGGGTTAGTAGATAGGGCTGCCGAGAAGAGAGAAGTGGGGTACTTATGGCCTCCCACTGAGAGGGCATTGCTGTCAGGGCTCACCGTTCCTCTACAGCGCCGCTTCCAAGATGACGACACCCATAGCACCACGTGGACATCAGCCTAGTGACGCCGGCAGTGTCATACTGGCCCGGCAGGAAACCGGGAAAAAACCCGGTGGGCCACGACCCTCATGGGCCCCGCAGGGCCAGACCCTCTTCTGATATAGGAATTCTAAAAAAAAAGTTTTCTTCGGCGCCGTCTGCGCATGCGCCCGCTGTTCCGCATGTGCGCTGTGTGCTCATTCATGTGTGTGGCCCGATCGGCACCTCACAGTAGGGGGGCCAGAGGGGGCCCTGGACAGAGGTCCAGTGGGCCCAAGGCCCCCAGTCGACCCTGGACGCCGGTTGTGCAGATGCGTGATGATGTGTCTGGTGCCAAAATTTAAAATACAAGGACACCAAGGTCACGGGTTCAATGCCCGATTGTAGGATGTGGCTACTTCATTCCTGGCTGTTTCTATTTTCCTGTGATTGCTGATTATTGGATTTTTCTGTTTTGATTATTGCCGCCAGCCTTTTGAACTATTGCCTGTATCTTGACTACGTTTATTCTTGATCCCTTCTGTACCGTGATCTTAGACTTTAACCAGAAGTTTCCTCCTAGGTCCGGACTTCCCTCGCTGAGAGCCGATAGGCCCCGTGACAATTGCATCCTTCACAGCAATGAACCTTTGGGTGCCGACTGGCCAGGTCTTTGGGTGTTACAGAACGTTCAAGCAAGAGATGGGTTAGAATTATCTTCGTTATCTTATTATTCTTTGCTCAAATGTATTCTATTTATATAACTTAAAGGAAATCAATGAATTGTATATGGAGAGATTGAGACAGATACATTGAGAGAGAGATCATATGAGATGCATAGATAGAAGTAGACTGGTGAATGGTGGATACAGACAGATAGAGAGAGGGAGATAAAAAGATAGATCCTGTAGTAGGAGGTCCAGCTTTTGTTCAGCCCCCCCCCCTTTAGTTCATAACAAAGTTCCAGATGTAGGAAATATCAATGCCTATCAGCCATGGTTTCAAACATTAGACCCCAAATTCCACCCTAACGAACCATCATAGAGTTTTGTATCCAGGGCATTCTTCCCAAATCTCACCCTAACTGGCCCGATGGCCTTCAAGATGATGTTTCAGGGGTATCTAGGACATCAAATAGACACTTGACCCACAATTTCTCCTAATTGGCCTTCATGATGGTCTTTCAGAGGTATCTACGATAAAATAAATCATCAGCTATTAAGCCATAGGGGCAAATTTACTAAAGGGCAAAGTGGCTAATGCTGGAGAAAATTCGCCAGCGTGATGTCATTTTGGCACTTCGCCAATTTACTAATGGGCACCGGCATAATTAGGAGATGAACTCTAGCGCAACTTCGCACTCTAACGGCAGGTGTGTTTTCGCTCTGGTGAAAGAGCGTTACTACGCAAATTCACTGAGTTTATGTTTTTACTGAACGTTAACTCTATCACCAGACTTGCCTCCGCCACCTCAGACCAGGCGAAGTGCAATAGAGTAGATAGGACTTGGTCCAAAAAAAAGTTGAAATGTTTTATAAGTCCCAAAAAACAATGGCGTATTTTCCTTTTTACAGGGTGATAGGCTAAAAGAGATTGTACTTTTTTTTTTTTTGGTACCCTCCTTTCCCCCTACATTTCCTTACCAGGTCCGGACTGAGATTCACAATAGGCCCTGGCATTCCAAGTACACAGAGGCCCAAGCAGCCCCCCATCAGCCCACTAAATAGTCACTGTCTATGGCAACTTACAGCAGCCCCTCTGGCATTTGCCAGAACCAACAGATAGCCAGTCCGGGCCTTACATATGGCACATAAACTATACTGTGGGCTCATGTGTAGGGCAATATAACAACTTTATTTTATTTCTTAAGGTTCCCTGGGCTTCTGTAGTGTAATGTATTTGCTGCAACATATACGTCCATTGAAATTTAACTTCCCGCCATATGAAAATTATCTAACGCTAGTGCAACTTCGCTATGCCTGCGTAGTAACAGCGCAACTTCGCAAGTGTTTGGCGGTGGCAACGAAACTTCGCAACTTGGTGAATTATTGTTGTCTGTGTGAAGTTGCGCCTGGCGAAGTGTGGCGAAGGCGATGAAGCCGTCGCTGGCGAATTTTCGCCCGTTAGTGATTTTCCCCTATAGTACGTAGAATATCTAGGACATCAGATAACTTCACCCCAAATCTCACTGAAATGGCCTTTCAAGGTGGCTTTTCAGGTGTAACTAGGTCAGCAATGTAGGACGGAAAATAGACATCCACCAAAAGGCTTAACCTACTTGGCCTTCAATTGATCTTTCAGTGATATTTATGAAAAAAGACACCCAACATCTTATCCTAACTGGCCTTCAAACTTGGCATTCAGGGGTACTTAGGAGAACAAATATGCTTTCTCCCCAAATCTCACCCTAGCTACCCCTCAGGCTTTCATCTGTCACTGCCCCCAAGGGTGTCAAGCCCTACAGTCTGGGAACCTCAGATAAGAACCCAACACAACTTTGCCACACACACACCATCGGAAACCACAACGCGTCTCTGAGCAACGTTTGCACGGATAGAAGACTAAAAGCTCATTAGAATCTCTCGGCAGAATAATTATTTCCACGTTATTGCGTGTGATTATTGAATGGGAGTCCATAGAGCAGACTGACGAGAATTCACTTCTATCAGCAAAGACACATTTTCTCCTCCACAATAAATGGGTTTGTTTGTCAACTGTAACACACTGGGCACGAGGGACTATAATTTATCTGCCTTTTACCCCAATGGAGCATCCAAGTGTTGGAGAGCTGATTGGTGCCATTTTCCCTGTGCTCCCAGGCAGGGCAGTCCTAAGAGTCTGAGTACCCCAGGGTAGAGCCCTGCAGGGTGTTGGGTACCCCCCAAAAAACAGCGAACCTGTAGGATGTAGGAAGGACTTTCAGATGAAGGTTGGGGGTCTGAGTGTTTGCAGGTCAAGTTGTGGATCTTATCAAGTTTTATTCCTTTAAAAGTTTTTAAAAATGTTTTTTTTTCTGCCTAGCCCACTAATGATGACATCACTTCTGGTTTCCAGCAACGGCACTTCCTGCTTTATGGTGGTCAGCTTTTCGTGGATCAGTTTGCAGATCAGGCAGTTGCGGGTCAGGTAGGTAAAAATGTGGGTGCGGGTTACAGGTCTTGGTATTAAAAATTGTTTCCACGCAGGACTCTCCCCCAAGGTTGGGCCACCATACTAAAGTTGTGGTTCACCTTTGTGTTAACTTTTAGTATTATATAGAATGGGCGATTCTAAGCAACTTTTGGTCTTCGTTATTTATTTTTCATAGTTTTTTTTTAATATTTGCCTTCTTCTGACTTTTTCCAAATTTCAAATGGTGGTCATTGACTCCATCTAAAACCAATGCTCAGTAAGGCTACAAATTATTGTTATTCCTACTTTTTATTGCTCATCTTTCTATTTAGGCCTCTGTGTTTCATATTGCAGTCTCTTATTCAAGTCAATTCATTGTTGCTAGGGTAATTTGAACCCTAGCAACCAGATATTGGAAACTGCAAACTGGAGAGCTGCTGAATAAAAAGCTATATAACTCAAAAACCACGAAAAATAAAAATGGAAACCAAAATATCATACTAAAGGTTAACTTAAAGGGGTTGTTCACCTTTGAGTTAACTTTTATTTTATTCAGGTAAGTTTTATTGAACATAAGCAAATTTATACATCACATTCAGTAGGATATACGTATGAGCTTGACAACAATATTCCATTACAGGAGACAATAATGATCCAGTTCTAGCTAATATCTACTTATGTCTGGTCACACTATACTTTACCCTGACAGAGTTTATTTTACAAATAATCACAGCTCCAGTACCTCTGCGGGGGTTATTTCCTTAGCCAGGGGTCCCATATCCTATGGAACTTATCCAGACAGCCCTTATATTTGGCTAACATGAACTCTGTGTTGGCCGGATTAGACACCTCATTTATCCAATGTGCTACTACTGGCGGGGCCTCTGCTTTCCAGTTAAGGGTAATGATTCTATGCACTTGAAATAGAGCTTTACTTAGGAATAGAGCCCCTTGAGAGTCCACAATAGTATCTGACTGTATATTTAATACGCATAGTTTAGGGTCATTTAGGTTATCCCTCCCCGTTACTTCCTCTAGGATCTCCAGTGTCTCGCTCCAGTATGCCTAAAGCTTGGGGCAACTCCAAAGGGTATGTAGTAGATCCCCCACTGCTTGTTTGCATCTAAGACATTGTGGTGAGAGATTGGGGAACATTAGTCTGCTCCTCGTGTGGTAGGCCTTATGTAGGAGGTACAGCTGTAATATTCTGTGCCTAGGAATGAAGGACACTTGAGACGGGGCTTTAAGTGCAGACGACCACTGCGTATCAGTAAGGACTCCAAGATCCCTTTCCCATTGCTCTCTGCATTTTAAGGCTTTATACTTGTGTCAGTACTTACAGATCAGTTTGTAAACCTTTGAAATTATGCCCTGGGTCTTTTCTGTATTTATTAGTGCAATGACTGGGTGCCCAGCTATTTCCCAGGGCTTCTCTTTGTACCACTTTGTTAGCTTTAACCTGAGCCTCATATAGAATAACCAATGGGATGAGGGGATGGCCCTCCCAGCTCGAAGTTCGGAGAATGCAAGGGGTTTGTCATGTCACCATACATCATCTAATGTGCATACCCCTTTGTCTAACCAACCTTCTGGGGGCTTTAGCTCCACCACTCCGCCCAGGTTGGCATTTCCCCATAGCGGGGTAGACGGGTCAACATTTGAAATTCCCATTAGATAGGTAATCTTGGATAAGACCCACTTGACATTCCCTAAAATGGGGTTGAGGTTAGTCCTGTTAGCTTTGACAGGCACCATGAGGAGTGCTTGGATAGGGGACAGGTTTTTGGGAATTAATGTACTCCAGACCTTATACAGGGCTCTATGGGCAATCCATCAACACCTGCAGCTTTCCCATTAGGGAAAGAATCAATGGCCTCTTGCACCTCAATTAGGAATATACTTGACTCCAGGTACCCTTGATACTGGGGAATTAGTTGGGGAAGCTGCACTGAGTTAAGGAATGCTTCTACCCCTGGCATATCTGCGGGGGCTAGGGTGGAGGAGTACAGCTTGGCGTAGAAGCCCTTTAGAATATTTTGTATTTCCAACGGATCTGCGTTGGATTCCCATTTGTGTCTTTTAGGAGTGTACGACAATGGGATGAAGTGAGAGATAGGTACTGATGAACAATAATACAATTATGTATAAGAACCAATGGGCTGGGGTGTCCACCAACTATAGTGTAAACCTATATACGCAACCCAATGGAACTTAACCCCCTGCCCATGTAGTTCAAATCCACTCAATTAGAATGAGACATAAGGTAAGATAAAAGGCAATATTTATTAAACACTAAGCCAAAAACACCTTAGCTAAAACCAATTAAAATGATAAGCAGCGCTGCATATGGAAAAGGGATCCCTTAATGCAAGTATGATCTATGCACTAGTGCAAAATACAAATATAAATATATATATATATATAAGTGGACTGCTGTCCAATGGGGTATATGTCGGTATGCTGGACGAGGCTATGCAATGATGGAATAAAAATCCCAATTTGAAATTGGGTGTGCGGCTTCTAAATGTCCGATATTAGTATTCAGAACAAGTTGCTGCAAGTGCACAATGATGGTATGTCCCAGAGTCAGAGAAATCACACGGATTGCCGTTTGGGAGAAATACCCCTAAGACCACTAGGTGCTAGAATGTATAGTGCCATATCACGGCTACTTGTAGAGGGGCGGAGGTGCGCCCAGCAAAGTCCAGTATGCAAGGAGGTCTTATAGGAGGGTGATAGCAGGGGGTGTTGAGTATTGTCTGGACAAATGGGCTAGCATTTTCCCTGCTTTTTCTCTGTGCTCGAGAATATTTGCTTTGGAGAAAAGGTACTGTTGCTTTGCCTTTTCAGTCATATAGTCTGCAACCGCCTCTTGCGCTGATTTCAGTTCCTCAAATCCTTGATTTGTGGGATGTATTGCGACTTGTGTTTCTATCCTAATTACTTCTGTTCTAGCTGTTGTTTCCTAATGGCGTATTGACCCTTGTAGGCATTGATTTCTACATGAAAGAACTCACGGAGATGCCCTTTCATCGCCTCCCACCCATTGAAGTGTCGTCTGAATCCTCAATGGCCCCTAAAAGGTCTGTAATGGTTTCTTCTACTCTATCCTGATTTTTAAGTAGGTGCAACCAGAGAGGATTAAGACACATCTGGGTCTGCTTTGCTGGGGCTTTAGCCTCAATTCTAATTCCAATGGGGCGTAGTCTGAGATGCCTCTCGGCAGGTATTTAATACTCTTCACCGATGTGAGCGCTCTTTGGTTCAGAAAGGCATGATCTATTCGTGACAGGACCATATGTGAGGTGGAGAAGCATGAGTATTGCCTTACTCCCGGGTGGTAATGTCTCCATGCTTCCACTAGGCCAGCCGCCTCTGTTATGGCTAATAGATTGTGTGCGGGGGTCGAGACTGTCCTTCCATCTCTACGCAGCCTATTCATGCTGGGGTCTATAAGGGCATTATAGTCTCCTATAGCTACTACGGCAGCATGGGGGAACTGTGCTATAAATTGGATTAGTTGCACCAGACACTCATCTGTGTAAGGGGGAGGTACATATATAGAGGCAAGCACCACCTCTTGAGATTGGAGGAAGCCATGTATAAAGATGTATCTACCCTTTTTGTCTGTTTTGATGAATTCAAATCTAAAGGGTACACTTTTATGTATTAGTATTGCTACTCCAGAAGAGTGTGTGGAGTATGGGGCTTGGTAGAACCTTCCCACCCAGGGGCACCTCAGAGCCTGTGCCCCCACCAAATGGGTTTCCTGCAGTAGAATTACCTTGGCATTTGATTTTTTGAGGTAGTCAAGTGTCAATCTGCGCTTAATGGGATTATTAAAACCCTGACATTGCAGCTAATACACTTTATAGACATTTATACATTCAATAGCATGTTGTGCAGGGTAGAACCAATTCCAATTTTCCAATGCATCGTAACTGAACATTATATTGTATGCATATGCAAACTTATAATAGGACTGGCAACATCAATTTTTTTTTAAAAAAAATTCCGTTCCGGTTCAGAAAAGGCGACAGGGCGACCATCCACTGTGCGGCGCTGGATTTCTCCTCCCTGTCTATCTCTCATGTTGTACTGACAGTATGTGAAGCGGCTGCTGCATCAGGGAGCGCTATATTGTACAGATCACCCCTGCTGCGGTGTAACTACTCGTTCCTGAGTACAGAGTCTCAGCAGGGGAAGAGGCCACCGGGCTGCTGCTACTGTCTGGGCCATAATCCCACTGGAAGACACAGTGCAGCTGAAGGATCTAAGCTCTGGCTCTTGTTCTCTGTGCTCATCTGGGAGTCGCCCTCTACATCGCCCAGCTATACAGGAGCAACTGGTATCAAGTCCAGGGACTGAGAAGGTAGCTTGGCACTAAGGGCACTGGACTTCGCCAGTTCAGGGGGGTCCCGCGCAGGAAAGGAAAAAGACAGCGCACACTAGCTGCTTAGTGGGAGTTATGCGGACTGAGAACCCGAGCCAGTGCTAATACGCTAATCCTGTACCGTGTCTCCCACCTCAGCGACTCAGTCCATGTTGAGCTGACTCTGCACATCGTGAGTGAGGATGGACAGGTCTTTGGTGCAGGTGATTACGGAGAGCCTGAGCGCAAAGAGGATGGAGTCTGCCTTGCAATCCCCTCAGGCTGGATCTGTCCCAGCCAGGAGAGCGATCCCCGCTGCACTGCTACCATGGACCCGACCTCCTGCAACACCACCAGCAGCAGCATCAGGCAATGGCAGCCTCTGGGGCGCAGAGCGCGGGTACAACCAGTGAGTCTCAGGCCGCCACCAACATGTGCGCCAAGTATGGGGAGAGTGCTGGCGGCAGGGGGTCGGTGGCATAGAGCAGCGGGGGAGAGGAGCAGAGCCCGGACGATGATATCGACAGGCGCCACGAGCTGGTGCTTAGATCGCCGAGCTCAGGGCCTCCCAAGCCGGCATAAAGCTGGATGCCCCATGCGCTACCGGAGGAGGCAAGAAGTCCAAAGAGCAGAGGCATCTGTGGCTCAACATCAATGCCCGGGAGAGGAGGCGAATGCACGACCTGAATGATGCTCTGGAGGAGCTCTGTGATTCCCTACACACACAGCCCATCGGTCCACAAGCTTTCCAAGATAGCCACCCTGCTCCTGTCCAAGAACTAGGCGCTCGAGGAGATGAGGCGGCTCGTAGCTTATCTCAACCAAGGCCAGGCCATCAAAAAAAATTTTTTGATGCTGCTGGTCCTTTAACCGTTAAGTATCCTCCTGTACCCCCTTCAGCCCCCTCCCCTTCTTTTCATGTCCCCAACTTTTGCCAGAATTTGTCAGGCCCAGATCTTCTGCGTGTCCATCCAGTTTCTGAGCTTGAGTGGCGTGGTGAAGAATCGCGTCTGTCCCTCCACGATAACTCGCAGTCTGGCGGGATACATCATCGCGTACTGCAGGTTAAGGTCTCAGAGGCGCCGTTTCCGATCCATGAACTTCCGCCGAGAAATCTCCAAATAATGAGATCTTTGTGGCCTGGAAAGTAAGGGTGTCTTTCTTTCTCACCAGCGATAGTACGGCGTCCTGATCTCTGGCGTTCAGTAAGCGGGCAATTAGGGGGCAAGGTGGTGCCCCCGTGATCGGTGGCCTCGTTGGAATCCTGTGGGCCTGCTCTATAGTGAAAGCCACGGAGAAGCTGTTTTGCCCAAACTGCTCAATTTACCAGGCTTCAATAAAATTTTCAGGGGAGCTTCCCTCTGCCCTCTCTGGGAAGCCGATGAATCTTAAGTTGTTCCGCCTGTTCTCCAGATCGTCCTATTTGGAGTTGCAAGCTGCTACTGCTTGTTTTAGATGTTGGACTTGCTCCGGCAGTGGGCGACATAGATCTTCAACGGAGCTAACCCTTTGCTCCAGGGCTGCTGTCCATTCGCGCACCTTCTGCAAGTCTTGCGTTATGATTGAAAGTTCGATTTTTATTTTGTCTGTTTTTGAGCAGAGCAGGCTGTTGCTGGATTCTTTTGATTCTCTAATCTCTGCCAGCAAATTGGCCAGTGTTGGTTGCTGAGCTTCCGATGCGTCTTGGCTTTGGCCTTCCCTCGTGTCAGGCCCAGGAGAAAGATCTCTGACGCCATTTTGCTCAAACTGAGGTTCTCGTGCATATTTTCAAGTTTGGATGCCGCCTCTGAGGCTCGTTTTGCCCCATTAGAAATCTTGGGGGTATTGCCTCGTCGGCTGCTGCCTCTGGATTCGTGTTAGCACTGTTTTCACAGGATAAATTCAGGGATTTTAATAACCAAGTGCCGGAGCTCCACTACTCCACGTCCGTTCACATTTAGTTCCAAGCCACGCCCCCTTCTGAATTACTTTTAACACCAGTGCTGGACGGTACCGGATCCACAGAACCTCAGAAAGGCGTCCACGTTATTTTTGGGCCAAAACCCACCGCCTTTGGTATCGTGACACTATAGAGAAAAGTGATTTAGAAGAGGATGGAGTTAGAATAAACGGCACACTAGCAATAAGTATATTTGTAGGGACCCGATACCCACGGAGCACAAACCTCCTGGGTCATTGGGAGTGGGATAGTGTTGGACTGGGGATCCTGGGCCCACTGGGACTGTTAGCTCAGGGGCCCCCACACAGTGTCAGACTGGGACACCAGGGGCCCACCCAAAAACCTTAGACCAGGGGCCCACTCTCTGTACTATTATTCTTCCTCACATCACTCAACCTCTATTCTCCAAGTCTCTTTTCTTTACATACTATAATCTATTAATCCATCTATTTAGCATCTTTGTTCTCATAGAAATTGATAATGACCATGAAATAGGCCAAATGATTAGAAGCAAGAGGGCCCACTGACACCTGGGTCCACCGGGAGTTTTCCTGGTATCCCTGTGGGCCAGTCCGACACTGGAGTGGGAGAAAGGGTGCAGCTGTGGGTGACTCTTCAGCCCGCTTCCCTCTATAGGAGACACTGCAGAACATTCTATTGATTGATGAAGGGATGAGCTGGAACATTTCCAGATAAACAAGGAGAAATTTCACGAGAAATTCTCCTGTGATGCCTCCCAAGATGGCGTCGATGAGGACAAGGCCGCGAGCAGGCCCAGCTCCCCTATAGATCCCCAGGAAGAAGCTCGTGCCACAAGCCTGGAACAGGATCCTGTAGCCCCCACGGAACAACCTCAACCAACGCTGAGAGATGTAATGGCGGAAATAAAGGCTGCTAACACTGCTTGCACAGCACTGATACACGCTAAGACTGACAAGATCAGGATAGATCTCTCCATTATCAAGGGTGACTTACAGAAGCTGAGGGAGCGGACCACGGAGGTGGAGGCCAGGGTGAGCACCCTAGAGGATAACTGCTGAGATCTTCCAGAGCAGTACCGTACGGTGCGCAAGTTGGTCACGGACTGCCAGAGGAAGACGGATGACTTAGAGAAACGCCTGAGAAGGAACAACCTCCTCTTCGTGGGGTTCCCGGAGCTGGTAGAAGGCAATGCTCCTGAAATTTCCTAGAAAAATGGCTGAGAGACACCTTTGGCCCAGACCACTTTACTGGCACATTTGCCCCTCCTAGGCCACTGATCGCCCACCTGTTTAACGCCAAAGACCGGGACAAGCTGCTGTCCTTAGCACGAATAAATGGCCAACTGTGTCACCAGGCTGCCAACATCTCTCTCTTCGCAAATTATTCGATGGAAGTGCAACGTCAGTGGGCAGTATTTCAAAGCAGCAAAGCCAGGCTGCGGGCGGCTGGGATAGCGTACGAGATGCTCTACCCAGCATGTCTCCGGGTTCAAGCGGGAGGAAGCTCCCATTTTTTCACCTCACCCCAGGAGCTAAACGCCTGGCTCGACTCAAGAAGGGTTTCCGGCCTGACGGCCTCAGCCAGCGTAAGATGAACGACGAGGCGTGTGAGTATGGGCACCCCCTGGTTTCAACTACCTGATCAACTAACTAGCCCCTGGCTCCCCACATTCTTGGGCCAGACCCACTCAGCCCAATCTAAAGGAGCCCATAGCTAATTCCCAACCTGGGTTGGCCGATATATAGGGGGACGCAATAACTATGGGGCACCCCCAACTAACTCAAGCATTGCCAATCCGCAATTTCCTGGCAGCAGTCCGCTGCGCAATGGTGGCCCAACGCTATCTTTAGCCGACCCAGCTCCGACCACCTTTATCTGGCTCCCCAAACCCATTGGCCATATAAAGGTTTTCTTTTTCTCTCCCCAGGCACCCTACTGCTGCATGATAATGCAAAATACAGGGGAATCTGGTGGTCCCCAAGTTCACAGATGCAAGTTCACCAGAAAGAGCTGCACGTGGTCCTTATTCAGTAGGGCTCACTATAGTGGCGTGACCCATTCCCAAAGATGGTTACATTAAGTTTCGGGACTAATTCTGCCCGCAGTTGGGGAAAGGGCGGAAGGGAAGGGTGGTGGGTGTTAGGGTACTGTTCAAATGTGTATGTTTCAGTGTCCTGCTCAAGATTGTAAATGTCACAAGAATTGCATGATAATGAGACCAAGGGAGGGAAGTGGTATGGCATTCCCAGACATGTACCTCCACTACTTAGCGCCCCAACTCACGCATATCTCCCCTATGATACACCAGGATATCTCTCCACCTCTGTACAATCTTTGGGCATCAATAACCGGGAACTGAGATTCCCCGTGGCAAGACCTCCTGGTCAAAAAACCTGCTAAACCATCCTCGCCACTAATCATAATGCAAGCCAAAGTCCTACGAACGGCACATAGTACAATTCAGTTCAGCCACCTAGTCCCGCAAACGCCCATTTGGGGTAACAATACATTCCCGCACCTGGTCTCCATAAACCCTCCAAAAATCTGGCAGATGCTAAACCTCACCACGATAGGAGACATATGGGAGTCTGGTAGGGTGAGACCCCTGCAAGAGTCGCAGGCCACAACGCAGCTCCCCCAATCCCAATTCCTCATGCACCATAGGGTTGGTACTGCCCTGACAAGACAATCCACCAGGGACAACATTTCCATTGCCAACTCCCCAGTGGTAGATCTCTTAGTAGATCCTGCTAAAAAGAGAAAAGTATCTTCCCTGTACAAAATGTTGCATAAGCCTCTCCACAGAGACTCTATAATCCCCTCCAGGGAAGCCTGGGAAGATGACTTAGGGGTGATCACGGATGACCAATGGTCTTGGGTGCTGGCCACACCTAGCATGGTTTCTATGTGACTGAGGCACGGTATGCTGCAGCTGTACCTAATACACAGAGCCTACTATACGGTACAGAGGTTATATGTAATGAAAGTTCTGCATTCCCCAATATGTTTGAGATGCAATGAGGAGACACCCTGGATCATACCCTGTGGAGTTGCCCAAAGCTCAAGGATTACTGGGAGGGAGTGTGTGGTTGACCAGAGGAATCCCTGGGTGGAGTAATTGCACAGCCAGGTCATGTCTTCTAACATTGGACTTGAATACCAACTTGAACTTTTATACTAAAACTTTTATTGCTAAAGCCCTGTTTGAAGCCAGAAGGGGGCTTACTTTGCATTGGAAGGACTCCTCTCACCCATTGGTGCGTGAATGGCATAAAGTGATGAAAGATCAAGCAGCAATGGAAAAAGCAATAATGGTAAAAAAAGGCCTCTTGGACAAAAACCCCCTTATCTGGCAGTACTGGACTGTAAAGCAAAATACACCGCCCTTGTCCTCTCGGGGAAATGATGATAATGGGTAAACACCCCTTGACAACTGGTGGGCACTACGGGTGGGCATAGTGGAGTTCATCTCCTCCCCTGGGTAATATGTTAACCTAGGATTGCCTGTGCTTTATTATCTGGTGGAACTGTGTTATACCACTCCGTATGTATGCCTGTCATGTGAGAATTATTCTAATAAGCAAAAAAAAAAGTTTTTAAAAATGTTTTTTTTCTGCCTAGCCCACTTCTGATGACGTCACTTCCCATTTCCAGCAACAGTACTTCCTGCTTCATGGTGGTCAGCGTGTGGCGGATCAGTTTGCAGATCAGGCAGTTGCGGGTCAGGTAGGTAAAAATGTGGGTGTGGGTGGGGGTACTCTACCGTAAGGTGGGGCCTTCATATTAAAGTGGTGGTTCACCTTCAAGTTAACGTTTAGTTAATTTTTAAGCAACTTTTCAATTGGTCTTCATTATTTCTTTTTTAATTTTTTTTTTATTATTTGCCTTCTTCTTTCCAGATATCAAATGGGGGGTTACTGACCCCATCTAAAAACAAATGCTCTGTAAGGCTACAAATTTATTGTTATTGGTACTTTTTATTACTCCTCTTTCTATCCAGGCCTCTCCTATTCATATTCCAGTCTATTAATCAAATCAGTGCATGGTTGCTAAGGTAATTTGGACCATAGCAACCAGATTGTGGAAACTGCAAACTTTACATCTGCTGAATAAAAAGCTAAATGACTCTAAAACCACAAATAATAAAAAGTGAAAACCAATATATCAGACTAAAAGTTAACTTAAAGGGGTTGTTCACCTTTGAGTTAACTGTTAGTATGATGTAGAGAGGGATATTCTGAGACAATTTGCCATTGGTTTTCATTTTTTATTTGTGGTTTTTGAGTTATTTAGCTTTTTATTCAGCAGCTCTCCAGTTTGCAGTTTCCAATATCGGGTTGCTAGGCTCCAAATTACCCTAGCAACCATTCATTTATTTGAATAAGAGACTGGAATATGAATAGGAGAGGCCTCAATACAAAGAGGAGTAATAAAAAAAGAGCAATAATAGATCATTTGTAGCTTTACGGAGCACTTGTTTTTAGATGGGGTCAGTGACCCCCATTTGAAAACTGGAAAGCATCAGAAGAAGAAGGCAAATAATAAAAAAAGAATCAGAAAAAAAGGTAAATGAAAAACAATAAAAAGTAAATAATGAAGACCAATTAAAAAGTTGCATAGAATTCACCATTCTATAATCTACTGAAAGCTGAACAACCCCTTTAATGGACGAGTGGAAAACCAGGTGATTTGCCTGAACTTCCGAGGGGTTATCTCAGTTCCACTTACAACTCTTAGGGCCCCAGGCCACCAATGTTTTTAACTCTAAGGGCCCCAGGCCACCAATGTTTTTAACTCTTAGGGCCCCAGGCCACCAATGTTTTTAACTCTTAGGGCCCCAGGCCACCAATGTTTTTAACTCTTAGGGCCCCAGGCCACCAATGTTTTTAACTCTTAGGGCCCCAGGCCTCCAATGTTTTTAACTCTTAGGGCCACAGGCCACCAATGTTTTTAACTCTTAGGGCCCCAGGCCATCAATGTTTTTAACTCTTAGGGCCCCAGGCCACCAATGTTTTTAACTCAATCGTTTTAGCAGGAACCCCCCACCCCAAAAGGATGTCTCATAACCTGGAGAAAGTGTACCCAAAAAACAAATCCAGCTCAGTCATTGGCCAATATCAAGCTCCTTCATATACTAAATGTCTGGAATAGTGACAATAGGCTGGTGGGAAGTGGATGGAATTCCAGTGTTAAGAAAGGGGCCTTGGACTTGAATGGAAATGCTGTTACATTGTGGCCTATGGAGTAAAACAATATTATAGTTCCCTCCAATCATTAGAGATCAGTATGTGTCCCTATGTCTTTCAGCCCCGTCATGTACATATTAATCAATTAACCCTGCAGAGATATTAACCCATTCCCTTCTTCAACTAAACCCCTGTATCAGCACCACCACCCAGTTTTACCCTCACACAACCGCTCAGTCATCTTTAGTAGAACGAGGCACAGGAGCCCCTTCCCTCAATATTCACCATAGGGATTAAAGAAAAACACAGAGACATATTTATGGAGAACCTGGCGGTGAGCACAGGATTTATTACAATTAATAGGCAATTTATATTTGGGCCTCCCTAACAGTGGATGATCCAGAGGAAGGAGAAAAACCCTAGAGTGCTATGGGGGCCAATCTGCACTGAAGGTAAAAATTCCTTCCTGACTTCCTAGAAAACAGCAGTCGGTTCTACACCCTGGATCATGGCTAGACCACCCCCGCCCCCTATCTATACACCCCCACCTCTATTCACCCCTCACCTATACACCCCCCTCAAACTTCTCCGATCAACCCCCCACTCTTCCCTCCTATACACAAACTCTTCCCTCCTGTACATTACCCCCTACTCTCCCTCCTGTACACAACTACACCCCTACTCTCCCTCCTGCTACTGTCCCCTACTCTCCCTCCTTACACAACCCCCTACTCTCCCTCCTGTACACAACCCCCTACTTTCCTCTTGTACATAACCCCCTACTCTCCCTCTTGTACATAACCCCACTCTCTCTTCCTGTACACAAACCCCCTACTCTCCCCTTGTACATAACCCCCTACTCTCCCTCTTGTACATAACCCCCCTCTCTCCTGTATATTAACCCCACTCTCCCTCTATACACAATACCTGTACATAACCCCCACTCTCCCTCCTGTACACAACCCCTACTCTCCCTCCTGTACATAACCCCCACTCTCCCTCCTATACACCACCCCTACTCTCTCCTTCCTGTACACAACCCCTACTCTCCCTCCTTTACACAACCCCTACTTTCCCTCTGTAGATAACCACCACTCTCCCTCCTGTACAAAACCCCCACTCTCCCTCTTGTACACAACCTCCCTGTGAATGTGGGATAGCAGGTATAGTAGGGAGAGATGGTGCCTATAGTAACAGTGGATAATAGTCTCTGGGAAGGGAGTGTGACTGTGGGATAGCAGGTATAGTAGGAGAGATGGAGTCTTATAGTAACAGTGGGATAATAGCTCTGGAAGGGAGTTGTGACTGTGGGGATAGCAGATAGGGGAGATGGTGCCTATAGTAACAGTGGATAATAGTCTCTAGGAAGGGAGTGTGACTGTGGGATAGCAGGTATAGTAGGGAGAGATGGTGCCTATAGTAACAGTGGATAATAGTCTCTGGGAAGGGAGTGTGACCGTGGGGATAGCAGGTATAGTAGGAAGAGATGGTCTCAGATTAAAGAATGTCAGTAGCTGTGCGTCGTATAATAACCTTTAAGACCGTTTAATGCAATAACTTTATTTTTTTGCTTTATTTTTTAAGTTTATTACAAGAGATGGAGTGAAAAAAATGAATGTCTTGTGTTACTCATTTACCCATTAATACATGCAGGTTGAACATCAAGTGTAACTTTCATGATAATTAATATGAAACGGATCACAGCCTTGGCTTCATAGCAATGTATGTTTTCATGAGTATCATAGATTTAGCTCTATGGCAGCTGCACTGTAGGGGACATTACATTGACGGGTGATTATAAATAACTTTAGTAATTAAGCTAAATGCCAGCACAGTTTCTCATTAAGGGAAAACAGTTATATGGATAAATAAATCCTGTGTATGTTGATGTAGCAGCAATATATATGTAATAGAATATACAGATATAGACAGATATATAGATATATATATATATATTCTATTAAATATCAATGTTTCGGGTGCACAACAGACACCTTCCTCTGCAGTGTTTATGAGTTGACTCCCTAAGGGATGGAGAGTGTATATAAAAAAGATATACACAGAGATATCTGACTGTACAAAAGTGCTAACAATAGAGGATCAGCTGGTTCCCCTGTCTGCTAAATATTTCATCCATGTAAAAGTATTTTCATGAACAAGTGTAAGGTTTGCATGTGATGGTCTGCCAGTGTTTGTGAGTGTGAGTGTGAGTGTGAGAGAGGAGAGACAGAGAAAGCTGGAGACAACTTGCCTGAATGTGTGAGTGGAGCTAATATGTGACATATAACACTCTATAGACACTAATCAGGGCTAAGTGCTCCTTATACTAGTACCACCTTTCTTTCACTGGACTACATTTAAATTGCCATCCATTCTCAATGGGCACCTGATTAAAAGAGATTTAGCAAAAGGAACAGTGTAGTACAAAACAAAGTGACTATAATGGCAGCTTTATTTTTGTGCTCTTACTTGTCCCACTCACCAAGGGTCAGTAGGAATGCTGAGCAGAAGGAAAACTATTGGGGGAAATGGCCATAAAATGCGGTCCCTTGTGGATTACGAGTGCTTGGCACTAACCCGTGTGCCTGTATAAAAGCACAAAAAGGTCGCACACAGGCTGAGGACCACTAACATGTACACGAAGCACACGCAGCATTTAAGAGCCGGGAATCTGGTTACATGTGATGGGAATGTAGCGGCTTTTATGGTGCGTTACAACCTGGCCAGCACCTGGGACTAGATGACTAAATGGCTCCCATGTATTCTCTAGACTGGCACAAATCCACAACATTTGTGCGATTAGAAGAAATCTAGTACGCTTCTCCCAATCTTCTACCAGATTTGTTTAAGATTCCCAAATTTTTCTAAATGTTTTATATTCCTGTTGTTGAATCCCTGACTAATCCGCCTCCTATTACTTTTATGTTTAATAGCATAAGACAGGTGAGATTGTATGGTGATTAATCATCTATAGCCACTATCGCTCACTGTGTGTCGTAAGAATAACATAGCCGTTAACCTATATATACTATTATAGATGGCATATATTTTTATATTATAATATCACACCGCATTAGCAGAATATGAGAGAATACAGAAAACCACGCCAGTGACTTTGCAGCTAGTGCAACCAATACTAAACATAATCCTAAAAATTTCAATTTCTGCGAAACGTTTCGGCTCTAGAAGCTTCTCAGGTGAAATCGTGCGCAAAATATAAACCTACAGCAATTTAAATTCCAAAAAATCTCTCCTTCAACGGTCGGTGAATGTCGTGGGATGAGGGGGTGGGTTGGAATTCAGTAACAACAATACCAAATGAGCCGTCATCCCGGGAACCGATCCCTCATAGATCATTCTCCCAACGTTAACCACACAACATAAAATAATACATAGCCAACATAGCCGCATGATTAAACAGTAAGAAGGTCCGAGATACAGTGATATGAAGCCGTAACATCGATAGTGAAGAAGAAATATTCATTAAAACTAGAAAAAACAGTACAGCGTATTTTGAAAATATAACTCGCACAGCGACAAAGTCGTATAATATTTGAATGCTAACTTCGACCGTCGATGGGCTACTTCGACGACTATCGACATACGAACTTAAAAGATCCGTATAGCGACTATTAAAAACTGCCATTCTACTCTATCAATGTGCGTACCTATTCATAGTCGAAGTACTGTCTCTTTAGAAAAAACTTCAACCCCCTAGTTCGCTCATCTAAAAAACTAACGAAGTTCAATGTTAGCCTATGGGGATAAGACGAGCTCATAGACATAGGCCTTTGACCTTATATCCAATATTTAGGTTATTACCTTAAAATCATCGTTGGAATTGAAACATTCAAATTAACGTCTGAATAATCGAAGGAACATAATCGTTCCATCAAGGATAAATTTATCCTGAGTCGATCGTACGATCGCAGCTAATCCGTTAGCGATGCTCTATAAATCGCTAGTCGATCAGGAAGGATAATTCAATATCCCAGTCCCATCGAATGATCCTAATTACAGACCCTCGATATTCGACCCTTGAATCTGACCCACTAAGTGAGTAGACATAATTTGAGAAAAAACGATATCAAATAAATCCCAGCCTGGTGCCATCACATCACCTAACAATGACGCCTACTATGTGGACGAGAGATCGAAAGCGACACCGGAACAACTCCCCAATAGGACGGGACTCCAGATCTATTACATACCATTGTATATATCGCCTAAGATAAGCGCACTCTGTCATGGTAACCAGCTGTTAATTCTATCTTTTCCTTTTCTTGACAGTCACTGGTGCTACATAATACCCAAACCCTGCAATGGGGCCTGTTTCCTACAGTAAACTGATAGTCCCAATCCAAAAACAAGAGGAGGGCCCATGAACCTGCAACGAAAATTGAACATGGGAAATTGAAATGTAATATCCACGCTTATTTTCAACATAATATAGAGAAGTAGTATCGGTATATAAAGTGACTTAGGGAGTAGAGTCAATGGGATCTATCGGTAGTACCCAGGTTAAGCCATCCTACTTGTAATGTGTACCCTCTATCACTCCTGTATTAGTGCTACTATCATATGTTGTTGTATAAATGTCGCAGATATAAATTGTGTCAAATATCAAAATGAGCTTTTAGGATCATGTGATAGAGGAATCCATAATAAAGATAAGTCAAAGAACAATGTATTAGTATCAGTATTACTTGGCGTCAAATTATTGTTAGGTTTCCTACGAGTATCCTCTGGTTAGGGGTTAGACTAATGGGGAGAGTTTCATTGAGTCCTTTAGGGGCCAAAACATCAAGTTTATAAATCCACATTGATTCTTTTACGTATCTACATTATGTCCCTGTCCCCTATTATTTGCACAATTTTCCTGAAGACGCTCAAGAACTAAGCCAAAACGTTGAGAATAAATGTTTGTTGTTTTTGACACTATTGCAAAGTCCTGGGGTGGTGTGTTTTTTTTCTATTTCTCTATTAATATGATTACTTGAAGCAGCACACAGGCATTGGAGCATTTTATTGCTGAGTGCACCGGGGCATTGAGTTTTGTTATTTTGCAAGGGGCTGGGTCATCAAATGGTTAAGTTGCTGTTTATTAAGAAGTATTGTTGATTCACTTTGCTCGGATAGCCACAAAGCACTTTTTTTTATCTCTAGGGCAATCACTGATCATTTTAAATTATAGTGGCATTAATAATATAATCATCTCATCATCATCATTGCCACTAGTTATTTGGGGTTCTTTAAAACGATCCTAGTGTGGTGTTTATACAAATGGCCTGTAGATGTCACTGTGCTCAGACTTATACTGTGCATACTTCCTGACAGCTTAAAAGTGAAAGTTACTGTTGTGTAATGGCTGCATGACTCTGCTAATAAAGCACTGTTATACTCTCCTCATCCTCGCTGCCCAAAACATAACACATGGCGACAAGGATGGCTCTTCTACCTCTGCAGCAGCCTGCACCTTTTCTTCCAAACCCTGGTGAGCCTACCATACCTTTTACTGCTTGGATCCATATGTTTGAAAATGACATTATTGCTGCTGAGCAAGGGGAGATTTGTGCTGCTAGAAAGCTTTACTTATTCACTGCCTGGGAGCAAAGGGACAGCGGATATTCTATACATTACCATTAGCTGATGAGACTTATGAAACTGCTCTTATTGCTATAAGAACTTTTCTGTGCCAAGAGTAAATGTGGTTTGCTGAAAGGTTATAAATTCTAGTAAAAAAAGGTCTATCTTTTCTCTTTAAGGAATACTAATGCGATGCCTAAAACTTTAGAATATCTGAATCGGACTCACATTAAATCGACTGTTCATTATGCCAGAAGGGAAACACTACTTGGAAGCACAAGAACGTTTCTGGAACTTAAAAAGTAAAGCAAATCTTGGTTTTTTTACTTTTTCCACATTATTATCAAGTACATTTTGTCATCAGGAACAAAACGAGACTTTTATTCTGATTTCAGTAGCCAATTATATTGTGCCCCCACACTGTCCATTTTAAATGACCGTACAGCAGAGGATGTGTACTGATATATGTGAGTAATTGTGTTGTGTGTATAGGCAGGTGCATATATCCAGCGCCGTTTCTGTATCCACTGAGCTCCAGTAATGATTCACGCGCAATTGCGCTCTCTCGCCCTAGTATCCGGTTTTCGGTGGCTTTTTGCCGCCCTGAAACTGCTGGCGAGCCTGAGGCGAGCGCCTCAGTCGTGGCGGTATCGCCCTGCATATATCTGTTGTGAGAAATCATTGTTGCCTATTGCCCAAATTAAAACAAAACCAGCCCTACTCATTCTATAATGAACACTATAGTAGCAATGTGAATCATTTCCCCTGAAACAAAAGAGAAAGGTCAAGCTCACTCACACACACTCACTCACACTCACACACTCACACTCACACACACACACACTCACACACACTCACACACACTCACACTCAGTGCTCTGAAGGGAATTAGAACCACATTGAAACAAGTAATGAAGTTATGGAGCCAATTCCCTTTCAAAAAGTCTACATAATCCATAAATTACGGTCTTTATCGGCCTTTTAAACTGAGTCCAAATTCTTGAATTTACACTAAGGGGCCGATTCACAAAGGGTCGAATATCGAGGGTTAATTAACCCTCGATATTCGACTGGGAATTAAAATCCTTCGACTTCGAATATCGAAGTCGAAGGATTTTATCGCAAATAGTGCGATCGAATGACCTTCCCCATAGGCTAACATTGAGTTCGGTAGCTTTTAGATGGCGAACTAGGGGATCTAAGTTTTTTTTTAAAGAGACAGTACGTCGACTATCGAATGGTCGAATGGTCAAACGATTTTTAGTTTAATGGTGCAGACATTAGGGCTTCATTGAGAGGATTGCTTGATCTTCCCGTCCTTCCCAGGTTATTAGGCAGCGGTGACTATGGGGGGAAGGAATGTGTTTGCCAATCTCCCCCTGGCCCCATGATCACAGTTTCTCCTGTGCTGCTCTAATCACTCTAATCTGCTTTATTTGCAAACACCCAGTGCCGGGCCAGGATAGTTTGGCACCCTAGGCAAGTGCTTCAGTCTGCGCCCCCCCCCCCCCAGTATTCTTATATCTCCATTTCCCACCTTACCAATTTACCTTTTTAGTTTAAGAAAATTAAATAAAGAAGGGAAGGTTTAATAAAGAAGGCAGTAGAACTCTGTGAAGATAAAATGTTATTTTTACTTCTATTTCATCTCCCAATCTCTCACTCAAAACAATACCTGGTTGTTAGGTTGAATTGGCCCCTAGCAACCAAGTAAGTGCTTACATTACAAAATGGAGAGACGCTGAACAAAAACCTGAATAGTTAAAAAAAATGAAGACCAACTGACACAAAGAGTGAATTTAATGTAATGTATTTGTTTAATTCATCACAATATAACACAGAGGCCAGGGCAGCTTCAATGCACGCATCATAGTAGATACTATAGAAAGTAAATCATATACTATGACCAACAAGGAGTGAGGTGGTGAGGCCCTAGAACAAATGAAGCCAGCATCACAAGGATGGTCTGATGATGTATAGCTAAGGCACGCCAAATTATTATTATTAATAGCAATGTATTTATTGCTAAACAAATCTAACCTATTTGCATTTTAAAATTTTATTCTTTAATAAATATACTGTCAAAACTGTTACAGGCAGCACATTAGCCCCAAACCTAAAGATAAATAATCACAGCCACACATGATGCAGCCGCTGCCAGTATTATAATTAATAAAACCGCCAGCTCTCACTCCCCCTCCGCCCCATTCCTGATGTCCGCCATAGGTACCTTAACAAGTTGCTGTATATGATGCAGGTCATCAACCCCAGAAGAAAAGTCTGTTCCTGCCAACACACTGATTGCAGCCGCTTCTCCCGCCAGTCTGAATCAGTGGCGTAACTAGCCCCTTAAGGGCCCTGGTACGGAAATTTACAACTGGGACCCCCTACCCCCCCACACAACACACATTGGGTCGCAGCAATAAAGGGATCATTCACATTTACATTAAGTTTAATATGGCGCAGAGAGGGATATTCTTAGAAACTTGCAATTCGTTTTTTAATTTTTTTTTATTTGCGGTTTTGAGTTATTTAACTTTTTATTCAGTAACTCTCCGGTTTGCAATTTCAGCAGTCTGGTTGCTAGGGTCCACATTACCCTAGCAACCATGAACTGACTTGAAAGACTGGAATATGAATTGCAGAGAGCCTGATAAAAAATAAAAAGGAACAAAAGTAGCAATGACAATAAACGTATAGCTTTAACAGACATTTAAGTGGGGCCAGTGACCCCCAGTCTGGAAAGAGGTCAGAAGGAGAGAAATAACTCAAAAACTATTAAAAAAAAAATGAAAGACCAATTGAAAAGTTGAACATACTAAAGAGTTAACCTGAAGGGGAATCAACCCTTTTATGTTACACTATGGGGGGGGGGGGCATGTGCAAGGCCTCTCTGTCTTTATATAACATGCAAAGCAATAGGTGAATTGGTGCAGACTTATTGCAATTAAATATTTAACCGACAGAACAAACTGCTACTACATTGGCAACATGAGAAGAATGGACATTGTAACAACTATAAAACACCTTTGCTTGAATTGCTTCAGTGAGGTGTGTTATGCCGTGGGCAGCAGGCTGATGGTAAAGGTGAGATGAGGCAAACTGTACACTTCTTCCCTTTCTCATAGTGCATATTGGCAGCACCCTTCCCTCCCAGGCAGCTTTTTTTTAATACCTAGTGCAGTGCTTGCCCCACCTCCACAACTGGAGCCACTGCCTATAAGGAACCATAGCTGTCATTACACAAGCTCCCACTCCCCCAGAAGTGACAGACCCCCCACTCCCCTAGTGACAGACCCCCCACTGCCCTAGTGACAGACCCCCACTGCCCTAGTGACAGACCCCCCACACCCCCCACTGCCCTAGTGACAGACCCCACCCTAGTGACAGACCCCCCACTGCCTAGTGACAGACCCCCACTTAGTGACAGACCCCCCACTCCCCTAGTGACAGACCCCCCACTCCCCTAGTGACAGACCCCCCACTGCCCTAGTGACAGACCCCCACTCCCCTAGTGACAGACCCCCCACTGCCCTAGTTAGGGACCCAACCCCCATCTCTTTCCTATGGCGCCCATTGTAGCTCCTGCTCCCTCATAGCCAAGGCAATAACCCCACATGCTTTACTATAGAACTTTTTATTCAGCTGTTTTTGGCATTTTTATTTTGGACAAAGAAAAAAAACTACAAATTTGTCCCAAGAAAACATTTAAATAGGAAATGAACTTGTTTAAAAAAAAATGCAAAGAATTAGTGTTTGGGGGGGAGACAATTCAACAGCAAAAAGGGCGGCGTGGCAGCCACAGAGACTCCCCCTGGAATTGACCCACAGACTCCTTCAATGTACAGGTGGGCGAGGTAGTAAACAGGTAGTACGGTCATCGGTAAGGGGATGAAGACAAGGCTTGGGCTTAGGCGCAGCCCCCGAAGAGGCGCACCGGAAGTAGAAAGGCTCAGCAGAGTCCCCGTAAATAATGGAGCATTGGATACGCACGTTTGTCCCATGTAAGAAACCGCAATGGCCTCACACCGCCAGCTTGCTGTGGCACAGCTCCTTGTAGATCTGCCGCCGGAACTTGGGCATGTCCTGCTGCCGTCGATGACATCACACGTCACATCTCTACTGAGAATGGAACACTCTAGAAAACAAATCATTTCTCTAAAGGGGACCCGGCCTCCATCGGGGAAGGATAGTGGTGCTGCTGCACCCTTGCACCCCCTGTAGTTCGGCCACTGGTCTGAATGCTTGAGCATGCGCGCACTAATCAGGGAGCGTCGGATAAGTGACAGGAGATCAGGAGGGGGGAGTGGATGCACACAGGCGGAGAACAATCACAAGCGGAGAACAATCAAAAGCGGAGACAATCAAAAGCGGAGAGCATCACAAGCGGAGAAAATCACCAAGCGGCAGAACAATCAAAAGCGGAGAACAATCACAAGCGGAGAACAATCAAAAGCGGAGAACAATCACAAGCGGAGAACAATCACAAGCGCAGAACAATCACAAGCGCAGAACAATCACAAGCGGAGAACAATCACAAGCGCAGAACAATCACAAGCGCAGAACAATCACAAGCGCAGAACAGTTTAATATTCACATCATGCACTGCAGCACCAGAAGGGGTAAGGGCAGGTGGCTGTCCCTCACAATAAATCCATTTTACTATTAAAGGCTAAATAAAACCAGCATTAATCACAAAATTTAAAAAAGGTCTCTTGCTGAAAAGTGCGCCCCTCTGTGATTGCGGCCTAGGCAAGCGCCTACTCTGCCTACTCCTAGTTCCAGCCCTGCAAACACCGAATTATCTGCACACAGACCAGAGGACATTTTAGTTCAGCCAATGGCTTTCCTGTAACATATAGATGTGTTATATTATACTTTCTCTCCTCTACTCCTTTACCCTGTCTTTTATCTCCTCCTCCTCCTCCTCCTCCTCCATCCCCTTCTTCTCTCTCCCCATCCAGCTTTTCATTACTTCCCTTCACTCTTTTTACCTGTCCCTCTGTGCCCATCACTACCCTATCTAGTGCTGTGTGTCAGTCTGTGGGTCCATCTCTATCATCTATCTGTCTGTCTGTCTGTCTGTCTATCTATCTATCTATCTATCTATCTATCTGTCTGTCTCAATCATACATCTATCTATCTCTGTCTGTCTGTCTGTCTGTCTGTCTGTCTATCTGTCTCAATCATATATCTATCTCAATCATCTATCCATTATCTATCTATCTGTCTGTCTCAATCATACATCTATCTATCTCTGTCTGTCTGTCTGTCTGTCTGTCTGTCTATCTATCTATCTGTCTCAATCATATATCTATCTCAATCATCTATCCATTATCTATCTATCTGTCTGTCTGTCTATCTATCTATCCATTATCTATCTATATCTATCCCTCTATCTATCTCTATTATCTATCTATCTACCTATCTCAATCATACATCTATCTATCTATCTATCTATCTATCTATCTATCTATCTATCTATCTATTATCTATCATCTCTCTATCTCCTTCTTCCTTAGATATTGTAGCCTTGACATCAATGGAGGAATCTGCTTTATACCTGATGTACTGTAATGTCAAGATTGTAGAAACAAATCATGACTGGTCAATAGTCAGGACCAAACCTCAGTATGAAGATATTGCAAGGATAGCACAAATACTACCCAACCGCTGCACCCAAATAATATTGGAGCCCCCAGTTTCAGTACAAACTTATGTATCATTTTGCCAAATGACCGTCAATAGATGCTGGGAAAGGATTGGCCCGACATAGGTCCTCCTTTCCTTTGGGTTCCACTTCCCTTGGGAGAATGATCCATATTCAGACAGACAGATGATAGACAGACAGATCTGTCATCATGCTTTGCCCCATGAAAAGTCATGGGTACAGCACACATAGGACTCAGCACTGCTTTGCACAGATCATCCTACATTCTCTTTTTCACAGTAAATTTCTGATCATAACCTGTGCAAATACAGTACAGCATCAATGAGATCCTTTCAAACAAGCAGCAAACCCTACTGTTCCCTGAATTGGGCAGTTTAAGGGGAGGGGGAGCAAGCAGTTGCTACTGAGCCCTGTGGGGCAGAACAGAGGTGCAAAGAGAAAGGAGACAGTGCAAGGTATAGAGGTAGTGCCAGTGACAATGTACAGCTACACTAATATCTCTCTATATCTCTTCACTTCTGTTCCACAATATTGCTCCCTCTGTGTGTGTGTGTGTATGTGTGTGTGTGTGTGTGTGTGTGTCTCTATCTATCTATCTATCTATCTCCATCTCTCTCTCGAGACGAGTATGACTATATCGGGGGTAATCTGAACATTTTGCCGTATGACCGCAGATCCGATTAAGATGCGCAATGGGCTCCCGGCAGGATCGGTCGCGTCAATCAACCTGTCCGATCGACCAAACGACCGATCTCCGCCGGACGAAAGATGTCGGCACTCTCCACGCACGATCCGAAAATCATACGAATCATTGATTCGTACGATAGGATCTGTGCGTCTATGGCCAGCTTTAGAGTGAAAGGGAGGGAGAGAGAGGGTTCAGTTTATTAGTACAGAGGTTGTGAATACATGGACATCAAGCTAAGGAAGAATTAAAAAGCCGTGAGTTTTTAACTTTTAGAAGGAAAATGAGGAAAGTTCTGTTTTCCAGTGAATGTTGATAAACTAAAAACCCTTACAAGTCTAGACATTACGCCAGGGAGGGCGACTTTATGAAAAAAGGACAGTTCTAAGAAAGGTTGAAACAGACCCTTTTTAAAAAACTTTTTAGAGAATTTTTTCCCCCATGAGTGGAGTAAAGATCGTTGTGTGCTGGGTCGGTGAGATGTGGGTCGGTGAGAATGTAGGTCTGTCACAGTGTTCTGGGTCTCTCATTCTCCAAGGATAACAAGCCCTTTGCTCATGTGAGCATCTACCGTACGGCCCCCATGTTACTCCAAATTGGATGGCCTATAGTAACAGTGGGATAATAGTCTCTGGGAAGGGAGTGTGACTGTGGGATAGCAGGTATAGTAGGGAGAGATGGTGCCTATAGTAACAGTGGATAATAGTCTCTGGAAAGGGAGTGTGACTGTGGGATAGCAGGTATAGTAGGGAGAGATGGTGTCTATAGTAACAGTGGATAATAGTCTCTGGGAAGGGAGTGTGACTGTGGGATAGCAGGTATAGTAGGGAGAGATGTGTCTATAGTAACAGTGGATAATAGTCTCTGGGAAGGGAGTGTGACTGTGGGATAGCAGGTATAGTAGGGAGAGATGGTGTCTATAGTAACAGTGGATAATAGTGTCTGGGAAGGGAGTGTGACTGTGGGATAGCAGGTATAGTAGGGAGAGATGGTGTCTATAGTAACAGTGGATAATAGTCTCTGGGAATGAGAGAAGATGTGAGTAGTGTTGGAGTTAGTACTACAGTGGTGCTGTGCAGGCATTGAGGGAAGCCTGGGTGGGAGGGTCACAAGGACATTGCACTTTAAGTTGTTAATGAACTACAACTCCCAGAATGCTCAGTCTTTGGCAGGACATTAATAAATAAAAGAAATGTATAATAAATCCTTGACATTCTCCAACAGGGCGTGAAAGTCCCTATAAAATAAAAAGTGGCCAGACGATAAACTAATATACCATAAGAAAACATCCCTCTCATTCCCTGTCTCTCTCTGCCTCTCCCCAGAGCCTTCCCTATCTGTTCCTCCTCTCTGGACTACAGGTCAGCTGAAGATTCCAGGGCAACTGTTCTATACACTGCTGCCTAGCAACGCTGGAATTCCCACATTGTGTTCCAAGCCTCACTATGGCGCTGGTTGGTTGATATCAGTAAGCCCCGCCCATCGCCGAGGAGCAGGAGCTGCACGTGGAGCAGGTGAGGGGGAGGTGGCTGTAAAGTTGCAGATGGGAATATTGGGGACAAGAGAAGATATTGGAGGACACAGAAGGGATTTTCGGCTGCAGGAGAAGATTCTTTTTCGGGGTCCTCAGCCAGAGAAGAACAAGTGACATTGGTATAAAAACATCCCAACACTCTTAGTTCTCAGTTTGGAGCGGGACCTCTTGGAACTGCGTTATAGGTAATTGCCCTTTAAATTAACTCTTTGCTGTACACAGTGATCTTTTCATTTACATTATCAGCACGTTTTGAATTATTTTCATTTTTGTCCTGAAGCTGTCCAGTTTTATACAGCTACACCCCACTTGTTACTCATAATGAATTAATAATTAATACACACTTATTTATTTACACACCTGCACACGCACATAACACGCAATTCTGCCGGTTGTACACGTATGCGCACTTACACTATTTGGTTTTCTTTTTTTTTTTGTTCTTATCGCATCGTCTCTTTATTTTTTTTTTGCATAGAAAGATATTTTATCGCCATTGTGAATAGCGTATTCGCTGTGCAATACCTTTTGTATATTATTTTGGGGATAATAGTGCAATTTTGGTGCATTTTTAACCATCTTTGTTCTCTTGTTTCTGTCCGTAAAACCCTTCGACCAAGCCGAAATATTTCTGATATTTCTATTTCTGATATTTCTGATTTCACTAGGCGGGAAAAAATGCATTTAATATTTTTTTAATGTTTTTTTTGGATTTCCTTTTTCTTTGTAATAATTAAACAGTCCGCTTGTACTTGATCCCAACTAAGATATAATTAATCCTTATTGGAAAGCAAAACCAAACCTATTGGGTTATTTGATGTTTAAATGATTTTCTAGTAGACCTAATGGATAAAGATCCAAATAACAGAAAGATCCATTATCCGGGAAACCCAGGTCCACAAGCATTGCTGGATAACAAGTCCCATAACTGTACTTGGTCCCAACTAAGAATATAATTAATCCTTATTGGAGGCAAAACCAGCCTATTGGGTTTATTTAACGTTTACATGGTTTTCTAGTAGCTCCGAATTACGGGAAGGCCCTCCTCCCCTAGACTGCATTATAATGAATAAATCCAAATTTTTAAAATGATTCCCTTTTTCTGTGTAATAATAAACAACAATAGGTTGTACTTGATCCCAACTAAGATAATTAATACTTATTGGAGGCCAATTGTCTTAATTCAATGTTCTTAAGGTATGAAGAATCCAAACTACAGAAAGGTCCGTTATCAGGAAAACTCCAGGTCCTTCTGGATAACAGGTCCCATTCCTATAATCTATAATTCAGTGGAACTTATTTCTTGATCACTAGTTATAGCATTGGTGCAAAAGTTCACCGGAACCAGCAATTATTGTCACTTTTTGTCCAATAAATATCTGAGACTGCCATTGATAAAACCCTTGTCCCTCCCTCCATGTAACTGATCGCCTCCCACTTAAGGGTTAACTCCGCAGATGAGCATCAATCTCAAGATTCACTTATCCCCTACTACTTATGACATATATATATATATATAATTATATATCCCCTATTTATGACGCATATATATAATATAACTAATATATCTATATATATATATATAATATATATATATATATATAGATTATATAGATATATATATAGATATATATATATATAAATCCCTATTTATGGACAGCTCCCGAGACTATCCCCTTTATCCCCGCAGTCTATTTTCAAACACACGGCAAAAGTCCAATTTTTTTCCTTCCGATCGTAAGCCCCCCTTTGTATCCGGGATTTACAAAGAAAAAGCTATTTACTGAAAAATAGTGTTTTTTTTTTTTATATATAAAACAGAAAAAGCTCATTTTGTGCTGATTAGTGCTTTGGTGTTGGATAAAATCTCATAGTGGTGTAATTAGCTTTATTCCAATCCTCATTTTGATGATTAATGTTGTCTTTAGGGGCCCCTGCTGAGAATTCCGACTTACAATAACAGATACAGGAGTCGCAAAATCACCTTGTGCCTTTTTAAAGGAAAAGAAAGCTACGCAGTTTATTGCCATAGATTAGCTGCCAATAGTGCAAGCTACATTACAATATTTATTCCAGCAGCTGCCATATTAGCTTGCTGGGACATCACTTCCTGCCTCAGTCTCTCCCTGCTTCACTCATAGCTCTGGGCTCAGATTACAGGAGGAGGGAGAGAGGAGCAAACTGAGCATGCTCAAGCCCTAGCCCTGGAGGTTTAAGCTGAAAACAGGAAGTCTGATACAGAAGCCCATGAGTACACAATAGAAGGAAAGAAATGTGGTGTTTCTTTTTTCAGAGGACTCAAAGCAACATTACTTTGAGGGTTTACTGGTGTATTTATAATGACCTTTCTGATAAAGCTTACTTAATTTTAGCCTTTCCTTCTCCTTTAAAAGCAAGAAAAACTGATACTGATAAAGGGGTGTGTGAGTGCAATGAATAGGGCTGGAGCTGAACATACTTTTTGCCTATAGTTTAATCACAAAAACATTTGTTATTTCTTAATTTCCTTCTATTGGGGATCATTCGATTTCCAGTGAATATATGTATAATACCCTCACATGATGGACATCTGCTTACCAGGGAGGGGTCTGTTTATACAGGACCCAGGCCAGAAGAGCAAAGTCCTTCCTGTGCTCCGACTTCCTTCATAAGTCCTGATTTTAACTCTTAATGGGTGGTTGCCCTGTAAGTTAACTTTAAGGATAATATAAGTGGTCAATACTAAGAAACGTTTCAATTGATCCTCATTATTTATCTCTTATAGTTTTTTAATTGTTTGCCTATTTCTTTCAAAATGGGGGGGGGTCACTGACCCTGTCTAAAACAAATGCACAGTGAGGCTACAATGTAATGTTATTGCTACATTTTACTACTCATCTTTCTATTCAGGCCTCTCCAATTCATATTTCAGTCTCTTATTCAAATCAGTGCATGGTTGTTAGGGGAATTTGGACCCTAGCAACCAGATGGCTGAAATTGCAAACTGGAGAGCTGCTGAATAAAAAGCTAAATAACTCAAAACCACAAATAATAAAAAATAAAAACTAAGAATATCACTCTCTACATCATACTAAAAGTTAATGCAACTCAATGCATGGTTGCTAGGGTAATGTGGACCCTAGCAACCAGATTGCTGAAATTGCAAACTGTAGAGCTGCTAAACCCCTTAGTTGTCATTTTTTTCATTATTTGTGGTTTTTGAGTTATTTAGCTTTTTATTCAGCAGCTTTCCAGTTTGCAGTTTCAGCAATTTGGTTGCTAGGGTCCACATTACCCTAGCAACCAAAAAAGAGACTAGAATATGAATAGGAGAGTAAAAGAGTAGCAATAACAATAAATGTGCAGCTTTACAGAGAATTTGTTTTTAAGATGGGGTCAGTGACCCCAATTTGAAAGAGTCAGAAGAAAAAGACAAATAATTGGAAAAATATAAAAAATGAAGACCAATTACAAAGTTTCTTAGAACTGCCCATTCTATAACATACTAAAAGTTAACTCAAAAGTGAACCACCCCTTTAACATTCCTGAGAAACTCTGCAAGTTCTTCGACATTCGTACATTCGTCTCTAGGGACGCCATTAATTAGCGTAAACCGCAATGATCACCCCATGCTGCTGCCAACTCAGCGCCGTTTCATCAAGTCTCGCTGCTCCCGCTATCTGTCACTTATCTGTAGTCTCACCGCTCTTTGTGACGCGCTCTGATTTCCAGGTGACACAGAGCAGCTGACAGTTGCACAGACCGAATGTCAGCGCATAAGGAAATACTTCTTATATCTCCATTTATTTGACTTAACCAAATTCAGCCGGGGGGTCCTAGCCGGGACCTTGCAATTGATGTAATAAAGTGAGAAAGGAGGGGACACTTCATTCCATTCCCTCACCCGTAACCATATACTTAGGTCCAGGGCCCTCACAGTCCTGATTGGTCGGTTAACATATGGCACTTGCCAGGGATCTTAATTATTCCAGCTGCCATCTACTCTAGTCCTTTATCAGGCTCCCACAATACCCCCGAAGCTGTTTTAGGTGGAAAATTCCCAATTCCCTGACCTGATTGGTGGGCTCGTGGGCAGGACCACCATCAAGGGGAGTTTACAGGATACTAAAGGCAGGGGCCCGAGCAATGGGATTGGCTGTTAAAAGTTTCAGCAGGGTGGGCAGAGTTAAGGTGGATCAGGGGTTTGTTTATCAGTGGGTCGTTTTTTTATTTTATTTTTTTAATTGGAGCCCCATTCTCCTCTTGTATAATAAGACATAATAATTATTCTCCCCTCCTGGGAGGAGACCCCCTATAATTTAGTAGCTCAGGGGTTTCTGTCTGGGTAAAGTTTCCAACCTTCGGAGGGTCGGACACTGAAGTAAATAAAGTCTCTGTATAAAGCCCAAACCATCAGCCCTGTATGGGGGGAATAAGTGTTAATTGCAATGTTGGTCGTCCCCCCTCAAACACAAACACTTGATATCGGCCCAGATAAGAGGCACTTTCCTTCCGATAAGTAGTTTTGTTGGTCTTCCATGGAAACGGCAGTTTTCAGAGGGGGGGGGGTTTGTTTTAATGATCCCGATACTCCTCATATCTGGAATCCAATCATCTGCATCATTGGTCGCTGTCTCTTACCTTCTGCAAGGGCAAACAGAACCCTAATACTCTCCTCTTTCCTTTATTAGCTATATGACATTTAAAGGGGAAGTTAACCAAAACTTTTTTTTTTTTTTTTTGCAGAATGAAAGAAAATTGCTCCCTGCCAATCTATAACCTTGATGACGCTCCTGACCCAGTTGCCAAGGATCAAGTAGTCTGAGAGTCAGTCCCCCGCTGTTTCCGTCATGGCTAAAAATACTGATCAACTCGCAGTTCAAGAACTCGAGTAAGTTTTATGTTGTTTGAAAAGTGCATTTTAAAGCCTGAAACTATGAGGGTATGAGGGTATAGCTTATTGTGTGCCCAGAACATTCCTTCTCTGTATATTTGTATTTATACATATGGGAGGAGGAGGTGCCATATTGATTCCCTTAGACAGTACAGTATGAGGGTATAGCATATTGTGTGCCCAGAACATAATATTATGGAGCAGCCCCTGATTCTCACTGTATTCACAGGTGGTCGATGCCCGAGGAGGGCCCAACCTGAAAGCAATGAGGATACGTCCCAAAAAGATCCGACCCTTTGCCTCGCGAAGGCATCAAAGCAAGCAGGTGGCGGAGCTGAAGAGCGGTATCTCAAGTCTATGTAAGTAAAGCTGCCCATAGATGTAAAGATTTTTAAAAGATCCAATCGTTATCGTGAGACCACTAATATTTTGAAACGATTGTTTAAATGTACGATGTGTCCATCAACTAAAAAGACCGTTTCGGGCGATATTGGCGGCAAAACTGAGGGGAGCTGCCTGCTTGGCCCTGCAGACATAGAGAGATTCTACTGGGACCCATCAAGATTTTTTAATCTGGCCGATCAATTTTCTGACAGATATCGGACGAAAAACCGCAAGATGTACGATCGTTCGAATCCCACTAATTTCACGATAATTTCGAAGGATTGGTGGGAAAAATGTTTGCGTCTATGGGACCTTAAGAGCCAGTCCCCCACTATCAGCCAACAGGACTTCTAATTGTGTTAAGTTGCAAATGATTTAGTGTTTGTCTGTGTATCCCGCAGACTGTGGAGCATCGAGCACCTCCCCAGAGCATTCCTCGTCCTGCAGCAATCACTCCCATACTGACACCGACACTGAACTCTGCATCCAGCACCGACTCCGGCTTCTCTTTCCTACACCCCGCCTACTGGAAAAGGTCAGCAGTTTTTTTTTTTTAACTTTTTTTATTTTTTTCCTTCCTGTTGATGCCAGTTTTTTTACTGTATGTAGATATATAATATATTTAACGTATGTATTATGACTCCCGGCCGCCTACTCTTGTCCTCAGACTGCACCCCCTCCCCCCGCAAGAGATTGTGCATTTAGGAAACGGTTTGTTTTTCTGCCTCATATTGACTAGATGAGCCGACTCGTGTATATAAGCTATTTGCTAGTATTTTGTTTATATTGTATATGTATAAAACTGATGTGAATGCCGCTATTTCTATTTGCTAATGACGTCTATGCATTTCTGTGGAAGGGAGAATATCTTTGAACATTTAAATATGTAAATATGAGATTTTCTTTGTGCCCCAATTCCTTCATCCCAACTATGCAGTAACCCAGCCTCCAGCAGGGGGCAGAAGAGAGCTTGAGATTTTAGCTTGATAATGTGTTTAAAGGATAAGTTAACCTTTAAAATAAGTGATTGTAAAACTGATGAGGGGGCTATTCTAAGCACGTTTCAAATTTACATTCATTATTTATTTTGTTTTTATTCCAAGATATTAAGGGATACGTGTGCTGTTAATATGAATGAATTTTGTTCCAACAGCGCCACCTGCTGGTCAGTTTCCTTGACTACTTGCTGGTCAGACTGGTGGGGAAAATGACCAGCAGGTGGCGCTGTTGTAACAAAATTCATTCATATTCACAGTACATGTATCCCTTAATATCCTGGATTAAATAAATAATGAATGTACATTACAAACATGCTTAGAATAGCCCCCTTATCAGTTTTACATGATGTAAAGAGTACTACTCTGACACAAATTGCAATTGGTCTTCCTATATTTTAATTTAGGGGTTTTTTGATTATTTTTGTGCAGTGACTACAGTTTGACGTTGCAGCAGCTATCTGGTTGCTAGGGTATTGCTTACCCTTAACAACCGCCCATCGGTTTTAATGAGTGGCTGGAAAGTGAATAGGGACAATGACCATTTAGCCTCACAAAGCTGCTGGGGTCGGTGACCCCCGTTGGGACTCTGATAAGAAGCAGAAGACCAGTTAAAAGGTTGCTAAGAAGAGGACTTTCTATAACATACTTATGGTTAATGTAAAGCAGCACTGGCCCTTTAAAGAAGTGGATCCCATGGGGCAGACTGTAATATGTGTAATATTAAATGCATGGGGTTTACTGTACACGCCACGTTGTGCCTCAATATGCAGAGGGTGCCTCTAAATAAAGGGGGGAGCCTTTGTTAGCATTTATTAAGCTATTATTTATACTTCCCCTTTATCCTGTGAACCCAAATCCTCCTCATTAGGGTTGGACTCAGTGTGTATATATATACAGTATATTCAGGCAGCTATTAATACTTCTGGATACTGGAAGTATGGGAGATTTCTTTGGGGTGTATATGAGACCCCCCTGAATCTTTTTTTTTTTTTTAAAGGTAAGTTTTATTTCTCATTTTTAAACACATACAACAATCATACGTACAACAATAAGTACACTCGCAGACTAGACTGTACAATTTAGGCAGGAAGAAAATATGGCACATGCTATCACCAAGCATAACACAATACAGTTATTGAGCAGTTGAGATGGACACTATCAAACTCAGGGGAACTATACATCTGACGGTTAGGTTGGGACCCCTCGAGGATACGAAGGATAGCAAACCATGCGGGGTGTCACAGTCGGAGATGGACTCGGCTATGACCTACTATAGAGGGTCGGGGCAATGTCATTCCCACAAGCCCCAAATTTTATCGAATTTTGTTGGTGGTTCCCCTAATTTCGTAGGTGAGCTTATATAGGGGTACTGTTTCTTTTGTGTTAAGTCAGTCGTATCGACGCATCGTGAGAGGATGGGGTGAGAGGTTAACCCATCCAGTTGAAGGGCACAGTTTTTTTTTGCATAAAAGAGTAGGTAGTAGCGGAAGAGAGTTCGGAGTATAGTTTGCTGGGACATATCTCTCTCGTTAGAACCCTCAAAAGGGAAAACTGCAGTGCAAATTTATCTGGGAAGTCAAGATTATCATGATAGAATAGGAACAACAATTGGGTGTCAAAAGCTCTGTGAGTTCATGTAAATGGCATGTTTCCAGATTAGGATTGGAAGAATTGCCGCAGGCTTGTTGTGAATCCGCTGGTGATCGTGAGTCGCGCAAGGGATCTGGCCGCAGTCACGTTTTGCAGTCGTGTGGTGAGTTATGTAAGTATATGGTGCATATATATTATATTGTACTTAGTTGATTTTCAACGGATATCAGGCCAATGTAATATGTTGATGTTCCGTCGCCCGTCCCAGTTATCTGTGTCAAGGCCTATAGATTGTTAGTATTGGCCAACAGTCTTGTGCTGTTGAAAAGGTTTGGGGCGGATAAAGGAGGCTGCTGGTTAGGAGCGGAAACGCAACTTTGAACATCTGTTGGGATCATGAAGACAATTTTTATACTAAATAGAGAAGTAATAAAAAGACAGGGATTAGCTGGGGGGTAGAGAGAAATTCTTGGTTAATTGGGAGGTGAAAAAACCGATACATGAAAATAATAAGTATAGTGTGCGAAGGTGGATATAGTAAATAGTGGATTGTGCGTTGGTCTGGCAGTTTAAGTTGTGAATGTGCAATTGGGTGAGCAAGGAAGAATTGTCTCAGGGAGGTCTTCAGCATTTATGCAGGATTCCGTGGGCAGAAAGGAGAGTGTTGCAATGAGTCTAAGAGTATTGATTCAAATAAGAGATTTCTCCCAGAGTGGTGAGGTGAGGGGATAGGAATGGGGTGAGTGAATGGCACGCAAGGCTATTATTGTATGAGATTGCTATCGAGCAGGCCTTACGTGTGGGGTAGGATTCATGGTGTCGTCGTAGCTTCTGGCCAGGAATGCCTGCTGGGCGTGGCTCGATAGAAGAAGTCTCCCAGAGGGAAAGTCCACTTACCTCTCACCACAGGGCCAACCAACGGACTGAACCAACTGTCACAACGCCCGGGTGAAGTCACCTCTGTTCCCTGCTCTTAAAGGGCAAGTTTCCCATTTTGATGAGTGAGGTTTATATGGCATTTATTTCTAATTAGATGTGCAGTACATACACAGCCTATTAAGTACACTGAGCATTGCTTTGTATGTGTGGCCTATTGAGTCTGTTGGATCCATTCATTCATCAGCCAGGGTTCCAATCAGTGCTGCTGCTGTTGTTCATAGCACACAAATTATATATATACATATATCCAGCACCCGTAGCGGCTATATCCTCTTTGTCTATTAAACTCCCACCAATCCAACTATAATTAGGCCTTTGGGTTCTATAGTCGCTCACCGTTCAATCCACGTGGCCGGGTGCTCTTGGCCTGAGCCCTACACTTATGATTTCAAATTAATCCCCCGCACACAGGCCATCCCAACACTCATTTACAGGTAAAATATATGGATTGGCTTAGCCGATTCGTGGGCTGACTCAGGGGCTGCTGCCCCAAGTCTGTCGCTAAGGGAAACAATTTCACCAAAAAAAAAAGTTTTGCAGCGCACTCCGAAGGTTAAGGATCGCTCAATTCAGCATCAGTTTAAAAAAAACATCCATCTTTATTATTTCTTTTGGTTAAAAATCAGCATCCAAGGTCTAACGCATTTCACAACAACGTACTTCTCAGAGACTTCAGTATCCATTATACCACCATGTGTCTTATACCCAAGAGAAAACCCCTCCCAAGGAACTTGTCATATCAATTAACATAGGCAAAGTTTCCGCACACCAGAGTGCTTTAAAATCCAAAATCTTTATTGATCCATAGTAATGGGCACACAGCACGTCTAGCTTGACGCGTTTCGGGCACAGACGGCCTTAATCATTAGCATGTCTGTTATTATGGAAAAATAAAGATTTTTTTATTTTAAAGCACTCCGGTGAGCAGAAACTTTGTCTTTTCTTCTTCCTATTCAGTAAGGCGTGGGATGCCAAGAGAATCCAGCGCCCAGAGACAGACATACCTGCTGGACCCGGTTCAGGCCGACCCCGCACCCCACCGACCCCGATCCTCAACTTCAACTGCCGGCTTCTGGCTTTATATCCCCTGCGCCTGCTCACCCCGCCCTTTTGTGACATCATCAGCGGGTTGGGTCTATAAAGGGAAGTCAGAAGTCAGGCTCAGGCGGGCGCGGAGAAAAACCCGACCCGCACATCACTACACTACTTCATATTAGATAAATGTATCATAAAGTTCACAAGTTGCAAGTTCATAAGTTACAAATTGTTACTAAATTTCCTGTTGTAAAGCAAATGTGTTTCTTTTCATTAGAAGTTTTCTACTTTGCGATATAATGGCTCTTATATAACAGATTAGGTGCTTAATTTCATATATATATATATATATCTTCTAAAACAGAACCACACTCTCAGGGAGTAAACGATTATAGATAGCTTTAATGCAGGTTACAGACTAACGTTGGGCCCAACGAGGCCTTTCTCAAAGTGCTAACATAGTATTAAAACGAGCCTTATATCTATGTACTGGCGGGAAAAACAGCAGTCACAACTATGACGTGAGACCTAAGCGACTGCCTATTGAATACATCACATTAAGTACACAAATAGTGTAAACCAGCCTCACAGTAAGTTTAAATACCAACTTTAGCTTATAAATTAAATGTGTCGTTTAATAACAGCATGGGATGTGTAGTCACAACAGCATGCGGATGTAGATAATTAGATGCCATAAGGTATATAACTTAAAGAGTGCAGTGATGGAGCTTAATAGCTGCTGATAGAAGCATCAATCGTTTTATTGGGGTGTATATAGGGAATTGAGTAGGAGCTGGGACATGGACAGGGAGGCTGATAATATCATATTCAAAGGAAGTCACATTAGTAACATTTGTAACACATTATGTTCACTTCGGTTAACAATCAACTACATAGTGTTACTTAATGGTTTGTTTTTAACCCTTTTATTGATAATCAAGTATGTGAGTATGCTGAAGTGTGTAAGGTGATAACACAACAGACTGACTGATGCATCTTAATGACATGGTTTACACTATTTATGTACTTAATGTGATGGATTTAATAGGCAGTCGCTTAGTTCTCACGTCATAGTTGTGACTGCTGTTTTTCCCGCCAGTACATAGATATAAGGCTCATTTTAATACTATGTTAGCACTTTGAGAAAGGCCTCGTTGGGCCGAAACGTTAGTCTGTAACCTGCATTTTTAACACTCGGAGATCACTATCGATTTTCAACTGACATCATCAGAAGGAGCATTGGGGCTTCAGGTAACGGGGTTGTCCCATTCCTGACTAACTCCCATGTTTCTGCTGTATTATTATTATTTTATTATTATTAACATGTATTTATATAGCGCAAACATATTGTGTAGCACTGTAAAGTAAATGTAATTATACAACTAAATCACATGAATTATATACATAGAACATATGGAGTTACATAAATCACAATCAATACAGGTACAAAAGGTGAGAAAGGCCCTATGCAAAAGAGCATACACTCTAAAGGGAAGGGAGTAATACACAAGTCGTGGGAGTGGGCTAGATCGAATTAAGTGGGTGAGAAATGTGGTACTGTATGTGGTGTTGCATTTGGTAGTTTAGCAGAGTGAGGGTAGGCTTCTCGAAAGAAGTGCGTTTTAAGAGATTTCTTCAAAGCAGAAAAGTTGGGAGAAAGTCGGACAGACCGTGGGAGAGAGTTCCAGAGGAGGGGTGCAGCCCTTGCAAAGTCTTGAATGTGAGCATGTGAGGAGGTAATGAGAGAAGAGTTGAGTAGCAGGTCAGTAGAGGAGAGTAGTAAGCGGTTGGGTGAGTATATAGAGATGAGTTCAGAGATGTAGGGTGGGGCAGAGTTATGAAGTGCTTTGAAGTCAGGGTCATTAATTTGAATTTGATTCTGAAAGGTAGCGGATGCCAGTGCAGGGACTGGAGGAGGAGAGGGTGATCTACAGTGTCAGATGCAGCTGAGAGATCAAGTAGTATTAGTAGTGAGAAATGATTGTTGGCTTTAGCGGTTAAAAGGTCATTAGTTAGTTGAGTCAGGGCAGTTTCCGTGGAGTGTTGTGGCTTAAAACCAGATTGTAGGGGGTCCAGCAGGTTATTGTCAGAGAGGAATGAGGTTAGTCTGTTGTAGACTAGGCGCTTAAGTAGTTTATGTATCCCACCTATTCTTTATAATAAAGTGTAGGATATTGTGTGTTTACCATGTATGCGAGAATTCAAATGTCAACGTCAGGGTTGCCAGGCTGGTAGTTTAAAATTAGACCTGGCAACCCTGCATTGAGGGAAGAGTAATGTATGATGGAAGAGTACTGTATAAGGGGAAAGTACTGTATAAAGGGAAAGTACTGTATGAGGGGAGAGTGCAGTACGAGGGGAGAGTACTGTATGAGGGGAGAGTATTGTATGAGGGAAGAGTACAGATGAGGGGAGAGTGCAGTACGAGGGGAGAGTACTGTGTATTAAAGTGTAGGATAATGTGTGTTTACCGTGTGATCCGAGAATTCAAATGCCAACACCAGGGTTTCTGGTGGTTTATAATTAGACCTGTCAACCCTGCCCGACGCGTTGAGGGGAGAGTAATATATGATGGAAGAGTACAGATGAGGGGAGAGTACTGAATGAACGGAGAGTACTGTATGAGGGGAGAGTATTGTATGATGGAAGAGTATTGTATGAGGGGAGAGTAAGGTTTGAGGGGAGAGTACTTCACCCCCTTAAGCTAACGCAGCATGAAGAGGAATCCCACAAATAAAAATTTGTCGCCCTTAATGGAAAGCAATCAGGTGAGAGCAAAAGGGGGTTAGAGATAGGGCTGCCGAGAGAGAGAGAAGTGGGTACTTATGGCCTCCCACTGAGAGGGCATTGCTGTCAGGGCTCACTGTTCCTCTACAGCGCCGCTTCCAAGATGACGGCACCCATAGCCACCACGTGGACATCAGCCTAGTGACGCCGGCAGTGTCATACTGGCCCGGCGGGAAACCGGGAAAAAACCTGGTGGGCCACCGACCCTCATGGGCCCCCGCCGGGCCAGACCCCTCTTCTGATATAGGAATTCTAAAAAAAAAAAAGTTTTCTTTCAGCGCCGTCTGCGCATGCGCCCGCTGTTCACACATGCGCGCTGTGTTCTCATTCATGCGTGTGGCCCGATCGGCACCTCACAGTAGGGGGGCCAGAGGGGGCCCTGGACAGAGGTCCCGGTGGGCCCAAGGTCCCCCAGTCCGACCCTGGACGCCTGTGTGCAGATGCGTGATGATGTATCTGGTGCCAAAATTCAAAATAGGACACCAAGGTCACGGGTTCAATGCCCGATTGTAGGATTTGGCTACTTCATTCCTGGGTGTTTCTATTTTCCTGTGATTGCTGATTATTGGATTTTTCTGTTTTGATTATTGCCGCCAGCCTTTTGAACTATTGCCTGTATCTTGAGTACGTTTATTCTTGATCCCTTCTGTACCGCAAACTTGGACTTTAACCAGAAGCTTCCTCCTAGGTCCGGACTTCCCCCGCTGAGACCCGATAGGCCCCCGTGACAATTGCACCTTCACAGCAATGACCTTGGGTGCCGCTGGCCAGGCTTTGGGTGTACAGAACGTTCAAGCAAGAGATGGGTTAGAATTATCTTCGTTATCTTATTATTGTTTGTTCAAATTTATTCTATTTATATAACTTAAAGGAAATCAATGAATTGTATATGGAGAGATTGAGACAGATACATTGAGAGAGAGATCATATGAGATGCATAGATAGAAGTAGACTGGTGAATGGTGGATACAGACAGATAGAGAGAGGGAGATAAAAAGATAGATCCTGTAGTAGGAGGTCCAGCTTTTGTTCAGCCCCCCCCCCCTTTAGTTCATAACAAAGTTCCAGATGTAGGAAATATCAATGTCTATCAGCCATGGTTTCAAACATTAGACCCCAAATTCCACCCTAACGAACCATCATAAAGTTTTGTATCCTGGGCATTCTTCCCAAATCTCACCCTAACTTTCCCACGATGGCCTTCAAGATGATGTTTCAGGGGTATCTAGGACGTCAAACAGACACTTGACCCACATTTTCCCCTAATTGGCCTTCATGATGGTCTTTCAGAGGTATCTACGATATAAGAAATCATCAGCTATTAAGCCATAGGGGAAAATTTACTAAAGGGCAAAGTGGCTAATGCTGGAGAAAATTCGCCAGCGTGACGTCATTTTGGCACTTCGCCAATTTACTAATGGGCACCGGCATAATTAGGAGATGGACTCTAGCGCAACTTCGCACTCTAACGGCAGGTGTGTTTTCGCTCTGGCGAAAGAGCGTTACTACGCGAATTCACTGAGTTTATGTTTTTACTGAACGTTAACTCTATCACCAGACTTGCCTTCACCACCTCAGACCAGGCGAAGTGCAATAGAGTAGATAGGACTTGGTCCAAAAAAAAGATGAAATGTTTTATAAGTCCCAAAAAACAATGGCGTCTTTTCCTTTTTACAGGGTGATAGGCTAAAAGAGATTGTACATTTTTTTTTTGGTACCCTCCTTTCCCCCTACATTTCCTTACCAGGTCCGGACTGAGATTCACAATAGGCCCTGGCATTCCAAGTACACGGAGGCCCAAGCAGCCCCCCATCAGCCCACTAAATAGTCACTGTCTATGGCAACTTACAGCAGCCCCTCTGGCATTTGCCAGAACCAACAGATAGTCAGTCCGAGCCTTACATATGGCAAATAAACTATACTGTGGGCTCATGTGTAGGGCAATATAACAACTTTATTTTATTTTTTAAGGTTCCCTGGGCTTCTGTAGTGTAATGTATTTGCTGCAACATATATAATTAAACTTCCCGCCATATGCACTAACGCTAGTGCAACTTCGCTATGCCTGCCGTAGTAACAGCGCAACTTCGCAAGTGTTTGGCGGTGGCAACGAAACTTCGCAACTTGGTGAATTATTGTTGTCTGTGTGAAGTTGCGCCTGGCGAAGTGTGGTGAAGGCGATGAAGCCGTCTCTGGCGAATTTTCGCCCGTTAGTGATTTTCCCCTATAGTACGTAGAATATCTAGGACATCAGATAACTTCACCCCAAATCTCACTGAAATGGCCTTTCAAGGTGGCTTTTCAGGGGTAACTAGGTCAGTAACGCTTACCCTAAATCTTACACTAACTGGCTTTCATGATTGTCTTTCAGGGTATGTAGGACCGAAAATAGACATCCACCAAAAGGCTTAACCTACTTGGCCTTCAAGATGATCTTTCAGTGATATTTACGAAAAAAGACACCCAACATCTTATCCTAACTGGCCTTCAAACTTGGCATTCAGGGGCTCTTAGGAGAACAAATATGCTTTCTCCCCAAATCTCACCCTAGCTACCCTTCAGGCTTTCATCTGTCACTGCCCCCAAGGGTGTCAAGCTCTACAGTCTGGGAACCTCAGATAAGAACCCAACACAACCTTGCCACACACACACCATCGGAAACCACAACGCGTCTCTGAGCAACGTTTGCACGGATAGAAGACTAAAAGCTCATTAGAATCTCTCGGCAGAATAATTATTTCCATGTTATTACGTGTGATTATTGAATGGGAGTCCATAGAGCAGACCTACAAGGATTCACTTCTATCAGCAAAGACACGTTTTCTCCTCCACAATAAATGGGCTTGTTTGTCAACTATAACACACTGGGCACGAGGGACTATAATTTATCTGCCTTTTACACCAATGGAGCATCCAAGTGTTGGAGAGCTGATTGGTGCCATTTTCCCTGTGCTCCCAGGCAGGGCAGTCATAAGAGTCTGAGTACCCCAGGGTAGAGCCCTGCAGGGTGTTGGGTACCCCCCAAAAAACAGCGAACCTGTAGGATGTAGGAAGGACTTTCAGATGCAGGTTGGGGGTCTGAGGGTTTGCAGGTCAAGTTGTGGATCTTGAAAAGTTTTATTCCTTTAAAAATGTTTTTTTTTCTGCCTAGCCCACTTCTGATGACGTCACTTCCTGTTTCCAGCAACGGCACTTCCTGCTTTATGGTGGTCAGCTTTTTCGTGGATCAGGATTTTTGCGGGTCAGGTAGGTAAAAATGTGGGTGTGTGTTACAGGTCTTGGTATTAAAAATTGTTTCCACGCAGGACTCTTCCCCAGGGTTGGGCCACCATACTAAAGTTGTGGTTCACCTTTGAGTTAACTTTTAGTATTTTATAGAATGGGCGATTCTAAGCAACTTTTGGTCTTCGTTATTTATTTTTCATCGTTTTTTTTTAATATTTGCCTTCTTCTGACTTTTTCCAGATTTCAAATGGGGGTCATTGACTCCATCTAAAACCAATGCTCAGTAAGGCTACAAATTATTGTTATTCCTACTTTTTATTGCTCATCTTTCTATTTAGGTCTCTGCCTTTCATATTGCAGTCTCTTATTCACGTCAATTCATGGTTGCTAGGGTAATTTGAACCCTAGCAACCAGATATTGGAAACTACAAACTGCGAGAGCTGCTGAATAAAAAGCTAAATAACTCAAAAACCACGAATAATAAAAAATGGAAACCAAAATATCATACTAAAAGTTAACTTAAAGTTGTTGTTCGCCTTTGAGTTAACTTTTATTTTGTTCAGGTAAGTTTTATTGAACATAAGCAAATTTATACATCACATTCAGTAGGATATACGTATGAGCTTGACAACAATATTCCATTACAGGAGACAATAATGATCCAGTTCTAGCTAATATCTACTTATGTCCGGTCACACTATACTTTACCCTGACAGAGTTTATTTTACAAATAATCACAGCTCCAGTACCTCTGCGGGGGGTATTTCCTTAGCCAGGGGTCCCATATCCTATGGAACTTATCCAGACAGCCCTTATATTTGGCTAACATGAACTCTGTGTTGGCCGGATTAGACACCTCACTTATCCAATGTGCTACTACTGGCGGGGCCTCCGCTTTCCAGTTAATGGTAATGATTTTATGCACTTGAAATAGAGCTTTACTTAGGAATAGAGCCCCTTGAGAGTCCACAATAGTATCTGACTGTATATTTAATACGCATAGTTTAGGGTCATTTAGGTTATCCCTCCCCGTTACTTCCTCTAGGATCTCCAGTGTCTCTCTCCAGTATGCCTGAAGCTTGGGGCAACTCCAAAGGGTATGTAGTAGATCCCCCACTGCTTGTTTGCATCTAAGACATTGTGGTGAGAGATTGGGGAACATTAGTCTGCTCCTCGTGTAGTAGGTCCTATGTAGGAGGTACAGCTGTAATATTCTGTGCCTAGGAATGAAGGACACTTGAGACGGGGCTTTAAGCGCAGCCGACCACTGCGTATCAGTAAGGACTCCAAGATCCCTTTCCCATTGCTCTCTGCATTTTAAGGCTTTATCCTTGTGTCGGTACTTACAGATCAGTTTGTACACCCTTGAAATTATGCCCTGGGTCTTTTCTGTATTTATTAGTGCAATGACTGGGTGCCCAGCTATTTCCCGGGGCTTCTCTTTGTACCACTTTGTTAGCTTTAACCTGAGCCTCATATAGAATAACCAATGGGATGAGGGGATGGCCCTCCCAGCTCAAGTTCGGAGAATGCAAGGGGTTTGTCATGTCACCATACATCATCTAATGTGCGTACCCATTTGTCTAACCAACCTTCTGGGGGCTTTAGCTCCACCACTCAGCCCAGGTTGGCATTTCCCCATAGCGGGGTAGACGGGTGAACATTTGAAATTCTTATTAGATGGGTAATCTTGGATAAGACCCACTTGACATTCCCTAAAATGGGGTTGAGGTTAGTCCTGTTAGCTTTGACAGGCACCATGAGGAGTGCTTGGATAGGGGACAGGTTTTTGGGAATTAATGTACTCCAGACCTTATACAGGGCTCTATGGGCAATCCATCAGCACCTGCAGCTTTCCCATTAGGGAAAGAATCAATGGCCTCTTGCACCTCAATTAGGAATATACTTGACTCCAGGTGCTCTCGATACTCAGGAATTAGTTGGGGAAGCTGCCCTGAGTTAAGGAATGCTTCTACCCCTGGCATATCTGCGGGGGCTAGGGTGGAGGAGTACAGCTTGGAGTAGAAGCCCTTTAGAGTATTTTGTATTTCCAACGGATCTGAGGTTGGATTCCCATTTGCGATTCCCATTTGGGGGTGTTGAGTATTGTCTGGACAAATGGGCTAGCATTTCCCGTGCTTTTTCTCCATGCTCGAGAATATTTACTTTGGAGAAAAGGTACCGTTGCTTTGTCTTTTCAGTCATATAGTCTGCAACCGCCTCTTGCACTGAATTCAGTTCCTCAAATCCTTGATTTGTGGGATGTATTGCGACTTGTGTTTCTATCCTAATTACTTCTGTTCTAGCTGTTGTTGCCTAATGGCGTATTGACCCTTGTAGGCATTGATTTCTACATGAAAGAACTCACGGAGATGCCCTTTCAGTGCCTCCCACCCATTGAGGTGGTCGCCTGAATCCTCAATGGCCCCTAAAAGGTCTGTAATGGTTTCTTCTACTCTATCCTGATTTTTAAGTAGGTGCAACGAGAGAGGATTAAGAGACCATCTGGGTCTGCTTTGCTGGGGCTCTAGCCTCAATTCTAATACCTCTCGGCAGGTATTTAATACTCTTCACCAATGTGATCGCTCTTTGGTTCAGAAAGGCATGATCTATTCGTGCCAGGACCATATGTGAGGTGGAGAAGCATGAGTATTGCCTTACTCCCGGGTGGTAATGTCTCCATGCTTCCACTAGTCCAGCCGCCTCTGTAATAGATTGTGTGCGGGGGTCGAGACTGTCTATCTCTACGCAGCCTATCCATGCTGGGGTCTATAAGGGCATTATAGTCTCCTATAGCTACTACGGCAGCATGGGGGAACTGTGCTATAAATTGGATTAGTTGCACCAGACACTCATCTGTGTAAGGGGGGGTACATATAGAGGCAAGCACCACCTCTTGAGATTGGAGGAAGCCATGTATAAAGATGTATCTGCCCTTTTTGTCTGTTATGATGGATTCAAATCTAAAGGGTACACTTTTATGTATTAGTATTGCTACTCCAGAAGAGTGTGTGGAGTATGGGGCTTGGTAGAACCATCCCACCCAGGGGCACCTCAGAGCCTGTGCCCCCACCAAATGGGTTTCCTGCAGTAGAATTACCTTGGCATTTGATTTTTTTGAGGTAGTCCAGTGTTAATCTGCGCTTAATGGGATTATTAAGGCCCCTGACATTGCAGCTAATACACTTTATAGACATTTATACATTCAATAGCATGTTGTGCAGGGTAGAACCAATTCCAATTTTCCAATGCATCGTACCTGAACATTAAATTGTATGCGTATATAAACTTATTAACCGTTAAGTATTCCCCGTACACCCTTCAGCCCCTTCCGCCCATGTCCCCATCTTTTGGCAGAATTTCTCCCTAACTAGCACAGCTAAACTGAGGAGTTCACTCTTGCTGGGCCCCTTAGGATCGTAAACTGAAAAACACATATCACCTGGGAACTGGTGAATAAACAAGTGTAAAAGACTTTAAAGTTAGCAGTGCACCTACTCGGTTCCATGGGGTTAACAGCTAGTATGTGAGTATAGCTTTGAAGAGACAACTCTTAAAATAGATGGTATGTACTGTCCCCTCAGTGTCCAATCAAGTTCCCTGTTGGCCTTGTACAAAATGAACATAACACTTTATGCTCTCAGAACAAAGATGTAGTGGGCCTCTCGGCCTTCATCTGGGGCGTCTTTGTACGGGCAATGATATCAGTTATACAGAACAAAACATTCAACAGGCCTTACTCACTGTACATTCATTTGCGTGTTGGGCGGCTGTTTCCTTTGGCCACGAGAAAATGCTGCTGCTCTTGCCGTGCCTTAAGGTGTCAGGCCCGGATCTTCTGTGTGTCCAGCCAGTTGCTGAGCTTGAGTGGTGTGGTGAAGAATCGTGTCTGTCCCTCCATGATAACTCGCAATCTGGCGGGATACAGCATCGTGTATGGCAGGTTAAGGTCTCGGAGGTTTCGTTTCCCATCCATGAACTTTTTTGGCACGGACTTCCGCCGAGAAATCTCCAAATACTGAGATCTTTGCGGCCTTGAAAGTAAGGGTGTCTTTCTTTCTCACCTGTGATAGTACGACGTCCCGATCTCTGGCGTTTAGTAAGCGGGCAATTAAGGGGCGAGGAGGTGCCCCCTGGATTGGTGGCCTCATCAGAATCCTGTGGGCCCGCTCTATAGTGAAAGCTGCGGAGAAGCTGTTTCTCCCAAACTGCTCAATTAGCCAGGCTTCAATAACATTTTCAGGGGAGCTTCCCTCTGCCCTTTCTGGGAAGCCGATGAATCTTAAGTTGTTCCGCCGCAGCCTGTTCTCCAGATGGCCCAATTTGGAGTTTCAAGCTGCTACTGCTTGGTTTAGATGTTGGACTTGCTCCGGCAGTGAGTGACATAGATCTTCGATGGAGCTAACCCTTTGCTCCAGGGTTTCTCTCCGTTCGCGCACCTTCTGCAAGTTTTGCTTTATGATAGAAAGTTCAATTTTTATTTTGTTTTTGAGCAGAGCAGGCTGTTGCTGGATTCTTTTGAGGCTCTAAACTCTGCCAGCAAATTGGCCAGTGTTGGTTGCTGAGCTTCCGGTGCGTCTTGGATTTGGCCTTCCCTTGTGTCAGGCCCAGGAGAAAGATCTCTGACCCCATTTTGCTCAAGCTGAGGTTCCCGTGCATATTTTTCAAGTTTGGATGCTGCCTCGGAGGCTTGTTTCACCCCTCGGTTTTGCCGCGTTAGAGATCTTGGGGGTATTGCCTCGTCGGCTGCTGCCTCTGGATTCGTGTTAGTGCTGTTTTCACAGGATAAATTCAGGGATTTTTAGAACCAAGTGCTAGAGCTACACTAATCCACGTCCGTTAACATATAGTTCCAAGCCACGCTCCCTCCTAAATTACTTTTAACACCGGTGCTGGACGGTGCCGGCTTCACTGAACCTCAGAAAAGCTTCCATATTATTTTTGGGCAAAAACCCACTGCCTTTGGTATCGTGACTATAGAGAAAAGTGATTGTAGAAGAGGATGCATTTTTGTTTTTATATGGGGTCAGTGACCCCTTTTTGGAAACTGGAAAGAATCAGAAAAAAAGTAATAATAATAATAAAAAAAACAAAAAAAAACAATAAAAAGTAAACAATGAAGACCAATTGTCTCATCGTGGCTAATCCCTTGTAAGTATCATTAAACTTAGGCTGCCTATGTTGTAGTTAGTGTTGCCACCCGGCCGGTATTTTACCGGCTTAGCCGGTGCCAAGGCTGGGGCCAGTATTACAAATTTACCGGCAAAGTAAAAAAATGCCCGTGGCCTGCCTGCTCAAAACGGACCTTTTTTCCTGGGCTTCTTGCCAAATGCGCGCATTGGTTCCGCCCCCTTTGTTGTCACGACCCGCCCAGCCAATAGCACATCATGCCCCTTTAGCATCAAAACCCGCCCCTTTAGCGTCACAACCCACACTTTTAACCCCGCCCCCTCCACCTGCAGGTGAAGGTTTTTTTAAAAGGTGGCAACCCTAGTTGTAGTGCCAAAGGCAGTGTTGGACTGGGCCAGCAGGACACTGAGAAAAAACCCGGTGGGCCCCCGGCACTTGTGGGCCCCAGATCCGCAACTTTTTCTCTAGTCGTCCCTCCTGTCAGTGCAGACGTATGGGTTATGTCCAGGTTCACCTCTGGAGGCAGGACAGAAGAATTGGTCTCTTAGCCCCTCCCTCAGGATATATAGGCTCCACCTCTATTCCCCAGTTCTTTTGTCCTGCCTTGGAGGTGAAGGACAGAGATATATTATATATACACCATTTTTTTTCCCGTCTTTATCAAGGACCAAAGTCTATGGAGTCATGCAGAGCTGCCTCCCACGATCTCAGCGGTACCCTCCTTGCTGGCTAGTTGCAGCAAGTGGTCACCTTCATTCAGATGTCATGCAGACACACGGAGCTGTCTGCCATCAGCCCCTCCTTGCTGGCATTTTGCAGCAGAGGGAGTAGCTGACAGTAGTCTCCTACTGTTGGGAAGAGCCAGGGATGCAGAACGCCAGCTTCTCCCTCCTTGCTGGCATTTTGCAGCAAGCGGAGTAGCTAAAAGTAGATTCCTACTTTTTAGAAAGGCCAGGTATTCATAGCTACCTTAAAGGCCAGGGTGTGTGCGTAGCCCTCCAAGTACAGTGCTAGAGACAAGCATCCACTCCTGTAGCACTTCATGTAAGTAACAGTCTACCAAGGCACAGTGTTTTCCACATTATGCGACTACATCTGCATACCAGAGGGCAAGGGCTGAGAATGTGCGCCTATTCAGCGCTCGCCTAAGTGCGAGCTGCGGAGCGCAATCCACCATTTTCTTTAAGGCGGGCAATGAGTGCGTTCCCTTCTATTGGCCCGAAAAACAGAGCGCGACTACGCGCAACGTGATGACGGCGCGGCGCCATTTTAATTCCGTTCGCAAGCATTGCCTACAGAGAGCACCACGGAGCTGTAGCCTGGCTCTAATAAGCGCACAACAGCCAAGCACACATAACTGAACTGTAAGTACAATACAGCTAAGTCTGTAAAACGGAAACCATAATATTCAGGATGGAAAGATCAGATTCTCTCAGAGAGTTGAGAGACGATAATCAGACAGTTAAGTCTATAAAAAAATGGTTTTGAAGTGCAAGAAATGTAGTCATACTCTTAGAAGGTCGGAATCCACCTATTGCTCCGACTGTAAACCTTGTGAGCCACCAGTACTGTCACCCCAAGCTCTAGATATAGAAGCTAATTCACCCATATAAGAACTACAAGAGAATGAACAGTTCCTGTCTCAGGAACCGCTGGCTGTACCAACAGTGTCTACTGCATCTCCTCAACTACCTCCTCAGGTTGGAGATGTTTTAGAGTGGATAAAAACTGCCTTCCCATATACTACTCCTCTTCAACAAAGCACCAAACGTAAGGCACTAGACTCCCCCCCACCTTGTCGGACAGTGAGGAAGGTCCCTCCTCTAATGTGGAGGCTATTTCTTTTCATGATTCAAGGCTTCAAGAGTCAGGTGAAGTCACTTCAGGCTCACACAGTGAATCAGATTCAGTGCAACCTACATTTGCCAAACCAGATATTTGCAAAAAAACTCCTTAGGGATATGATGGAGACCTTGGAGATATAAGATGAGACGCTGACAGTCTCAAAGGCTGATAGAGTCTTGGTTGTCCACCGAAAGAAATCTAGGTCATTTCCTGTAATCAAATCAATTACTCAAACCATTGAAACAGAATGGTCACAGCCGGACCGCCAATTTACCTTAAATAAGAGATTTTATAATACCTACCCAGTTCCAGAAGAACAGCATAAAGTGTGGGATAAACCACCTAGAGTAGCTTCTGCCATTTCTAGACTGTCCAAACAAACAACATTACCTACTGAAGAAGCAGCCTTTAGGGATCCTTTGGACAGGAAATTAGAGTCTTCCTTAAAAAGAACTTACACTCAAACAACAGCAATCCTGAGACTCGCAGCAGCGGCAGCAAGCCTGGCCCGCACGGCTAGACAATGGGCACAACAAATAGCCGAGCAACCACCAACTTCGGCTCAGGATTTAGCCAGGGACATTAGTAGGCTAGACATTACCCTTTCATCTTGGCTGATTCCGCCCTTGAAATTTTGCCGACTGGCAGCGAAGTCTTCAACCAACTCTGTCATGGCTCGCAGGGCCCTGTGGCTACGCCAGTGGTCAGGGGATACAGCCTCTAAAAACAGACTGTTAGGATTACGCTATATGGGAGAGTCTTTGTTTGGTCCAGATCTCAAGCAAATTATCACTGAAGTTACGGGTGGAAAGAGCACCTTCCTTCCAATGGGAAGAAAAGGGCGGCTAGACCATTGGAGCCCAAGTACCAACAGATCTCCTGGGAAACGCACATGGTCCACTTCAAACTGTAATTTTCGTTCCTTTCGATCCTCTAACTTTCGTACCAGTAACACAGAGCAGGGTGCGAGACGCAATAAACAACAGGGTCATTATCCCTGTACCTCAGAACCAAAGATTCAAAGGATTCTATTCCAACCTCTTCCTTGTTCCAAAAAAAGAGGGGTCATTCAGACCAGTGTTGAACCTCAAAACGTTAAACCGGTTCATTCACAGCCAAAAGTTCAAGATGGAGTAGATCAGATCAGCAATAGCCTTCATGGAACCCGAGTGCTTCATGACATCCATCGATCTCCAAGATGCGTATCTGCATATCCCCGTGCACCCGTACTCTCAGCAATTCCTCAGGTTTGCAGTAAGATACCAACACTTTCAATTTGTAGCTCTCCCATTCGGTCTCTGCACAGCGCCACAAGTCTTTACCAAAGTGCTTGCGCCGCTGATGGCCTACTTGAGAACAATGGGAATTCATGTCTTACCATATCTGGACGACCTTCTCCTCAATTCTACCTCTCAGATTCAATCACACAGGGATACAAAGATCACCCTACAAGTCCTAAATCAGCACGGCTGGCTCGTAAACCACCGCAAAATCTCCCTTCTCCCATCCCAGACCATAATATTTCTGGGCCTCCAATTCTTGTCTCAAGATAGAGACAAAGTAGTCCTTAGGAGCGTGCCTGTTTTCTTCCAAAAGTGGTTTCGGCCTTCCATATCAATCAAGACATTGTTCTTCCATCTTTTGTCCTAACCCTACTAATGACAAAGAGAAACAACTAAACAAGCTGGATGTTGTATGAGCTATTAAGATCTACAAGAAAAGAAAGTCTTACTTCAGACGATCAGATGCTCTTTTGGTTTCCTACTCCCCAACACACAAAGGCTTAGCCGTGTCCAAACAAACTATTGCCAGATGGCTAGTAGAGACAATCAACCAAGCCTATATTCTCAGCAAAAGACAAAGACCATTCCGATTGGTTGCTCACTCGACTAGGGCACAGAGTACCTCTTGGGCTCTCCAAAATGTGGCTACTCCAGAGTAAATCTGCAGAGCAACCACGTGGGTTTCACCCAATACTTTTATTACGTTTTACCAGTTACATGTTTTTGCTTCTACACCGGCCGTGTTTGGCCGTAAAGTTTACAAGCTGCAGTAGCAGAGCAGCATACTTAATTCAAATTGTGTGTTAAAATCAGGCCTTGTCATAACCCACCCAATTTATAAGGGACAGCTTTGGAACTTCCCATACGTCTGCACTGACAGGAGGGCCGACTAGAGAAAAAGGGATTTATACTTACGATAAATTCTTTTCTAGTAGGCCTGAACTGTCAGTGCAGTAAGTCCCACCCAGGCTGATTTTAGTATGGGTGCAAGGACTCTCTAATCTGTCTCTCTATCTCTATAATTCCTACTATTGTCTCTTGACCTTCCTTCATATCTTGCTGTCTCCTCAATCACCTCACCGAGCTTTACAACAGAACTGGGGAACAGAGGTGGAGCCTATATATCCTAAGGGAGGGGCCAAGAGACCAATTCTTCTGTCCTGCCTCCAGAGGTGAACCTGGACATAACCCATACGTCTGCACTGACAGTTCGGGCCTACTAGAAAAGAATTTATCGTAAGTATAAATCCCTTTTTCCCTGCAGTGACTGCTCGACGAAGGGCAAAAACAGTTCTGCACCTTCTTCCTGTATTGCCCGCAGCGCAGTGTGCCGGCTCAGAAAGGGAGGACGGAGGGGGGCCCTCACACAGCAGCCCCGGGCCCCCCAGTCCGACTCTGGCCAGTACAGGGCCAGATTTAGGGAGAAGCCCCCTAAGATGTTTAGGGGTGGCAAGCCGGCCCCTAACATCTATATAACTGTCTGTATAAGCCCCAAAAGGAAAAGCAGTATGAATAACTTATTCCTTGTAGCGTGCGCAATGATGTCATCACGTGACTGCACATGCGCACACAATGGTGCAGCGTCACTCTGCATGCAGGCCGTTGCCGTGCAGTTGGCATCTGTAAGAGTGGAGTGAGCGAGCCACGGATCTGTGCACAGCACGCACAGGATCATTCTCAACTCTGCAGGTTGATCAAACAATGTTTGACATGGGCTGTCAAGGACCTGAGTAGCAGTGCTGTTCATTTTGCTTTTTCATCTATGATACGGTGCATGCTTTATGGCAACATTCAGCACAGCAACAGAGGCCACATCAGGCAAAAGACTATAAAGGAATATTGTTTGTTCACTGGTATTACCAGGGCCGGCCTTAGGCCTATTGGACCAATTGGGCCCAATAGGGCCCCGCACCTCTGGGGGCCCCGCACCACAGGGCAGCACAGATAATATTTCCCTCAGCACATGATGCTGCCTGGTCTGCCCCAACTTTGAGAGTCCAGCCCATCCCCAAATCCATAGGTCCAGCCCACCCCCAACTCTCATAGGCCCAGCTTTCCTCCAACCTTGATAGGCCCTGCCTGCCCCCAATCCAACCAAGCCTGCTCCCAAGCTGAATCGGCCCAGCCCCAAACTAATTGGCCCAGTCCACTCTCCTATTTCCTCCCTCTCTCTCTTACCCTGTGTGCCCCTATTATGTGCCCCTATTTCATCCCTCTCACTCTCTTACCTTGTCTGCCCCTTTCCTTTCTATTTTGTGCCTGTATGTCCTTATTTTCCTAAATACTCGGTGTGTCAGTAGCCAGCAACACTTTGTCTAGGGGCCCCGCCAACATGGTCCCAATTGGGCCCCACATTTGATAGGATCAGCCCTGGGTATTACCATACATTGCTGTGCTCAGCTCCTTATTGGATTTCACTTAGTCTGTACATAAGCTATAGCATGTTCAAATGTGGCAATAGCAATAGATTTATACTTACAATCTTAAAATTCAAGCATTCACTACTTCTAATTCTGGTATAACATTAATTACCCCTTAATGGTCAGGCCACACTGGGGGCGTCTTGGGGAGATTTGGTCGCCTGGCGACTAATGGCCTCGTTTTTGTGGCGACCAATCTCCCCAAATGCCTTCCCTCACTTTGTGACGGCTAAAATGCCGGCGCTAATCACACACGGTAATTCGTTTTCCGAAGTTTCCTCGTGAGGCAACTTCGGCGACATCGGAAAATGAACTGCTGCGTGTGATCAGCGCCGGCTTTTTTTTATTTTAAGCCGGCGCAGAGTCAGGGAAGGCGTTTGGGGAGATTGGTTGCCGCAAAGATGAAGCGATTAGTCACCAGGCGACCAAATCTCATGATCCGCCCCGTGTGGACTTACCCTAAGTCATTAAACATGTTCTGACAATAGTCGTGAGCTCTGCAAGTTTAAGGCATTGGAGCAGGGGCAACTGCCTTAAACCTTACACAGTGAGGAGCTGCAAAGCAGCAGCTGTAGTAAGAGGAGTGGAGCAAAGGCAAATATTACGCCTGCTCAATGCTGTAAAGAATGGTTGAAGTGTCTATAGTAATACAGGTATAGGATCCCCTATATCCAGAAAGCTCCGAATTACGGAATGGCTGTCTGCCATAGACTCCATTTTATCCAAATAATCCAAATTTTTAAAAATGATTTCCTTTTTCTCTGTAATAATAAAACAGTACCTTGTACTTGATCCCAACTAGGATATAATTAATCCTTATTGGAAGCAAAACCAGCCTATTGGGTTTATTTAACGTTTAAATGAATTTCTAGTAGACTTAAGGCATGAAGACCCAAATTACGGAAAGATCCGTTATCCGGAAAACCCCAGGTCCCGGGCATTCTGGATAACAGGTCCCATACCTGTAGTGGTAGAATGCATTGTTATCTTAACATACTCCCTTCTTATGTTTCAGTCCTTTGGTGTAATTCACTATATTTCCCTTGTCTCTTCTTTGCCCCCTACTTTACATAAGACTCTTCAAGCCTTTCATAGTCAGTATCATTTTCAGAAAATCCCACTCCCATTGTGCCAGTGCTCCGATTCATATACTATTAATTGACTAAACTACGCAAATATTTTTTTGGAAATGTGATCCAGGCTGCAGAGCAGAACTTTTTTGTTTTTAATCATACTTCTTGCTAAGCAGCATATAAGGGGGATTTTGCTATTTCTCCCATTTAATTCATGTGGCATAACTATGACTTTTCCTTAGTTTGTCAACGGCATTGCATTTTGAACAGCATTTCCTAAATCCTAAGACATAGGATATAGACCCACCAATAAAAATGTTGATTGACTCCTACCCTTCTCCTTCACCATCATGACTATCTTTCTTTATCTCAGGTCACCATTATGTTTATGCAGACTTCATTTATTACTTCCTTATTTCTGCTCATTACTGTCACCTCTCCATCCATTTTATATCTCTTCAGTGTTCTTTTCATACTCCTCTTCTTTTCTATTTTTCACCCCATTTCCTTTTTTCATTACCCTTCTATTATGGCCATTTGCCACGGTTCACCTTCATGTTAACCTTTAATATTCTATAGAAAGGATAATTCTACGTAACTTTTCAATTGGTCTCCATTATTTATTTTTTATCGATTTTTCTAAGGATTTGCTGTCTTTTGACTCTTTCCAGCTTTCAAACGGGGGTCACTGACCCCATCTAAAAACCAAATACTCAGTGAGGCTACAAGTGTATTGTTATTGTTACTTTTTATTACTCGTCTTTCTATTCAGTCCTCTCCTGTTCATATTCCAGTCTCTTATTTAAATCAATGACTGGTTGCTAGGGGGGAATTTGCTGAAATTGCAAACTGGAGAGCTGCTCAATAAAAAGTCAAATGAAAACCAGTTACAAATTGTCTCAGAATATCCCTCTCTACATCATACTAACAGTTAATTTAAAGGGAAACAACCCCTTTAACTGCCACTGGAGCACAAGGACACGCAAAGTTGGTGATAATAAAACAAGGGACACGTCTGGTGGATGATGGAGTCTGGGCATAAGGGTCGGCCACACGGGCAGATTCGGGAAGATTAGTCGGCAGGCGACAAATCTCCTCTTCTTCGCGGCGACTAATCTTCTAAATCTGCCTTCCGCCAGCTAAAATGTAAATTGCCTGGGGTCAGGCACACGGAGCACTTCGTTTTACAAAGTCGCCCGAAGTTTCCTTATGAGGCAATTACAGGTGGAAGCATTCCGTGTGCCTGGCCCCAGGCGATTTACATTTTAGCCGGCGGAAGGCAGATTTGGAAGATTAGTCGCCGTGAAGATCTCCCCGAATCTACCCGTGTGGCCAGACCCTTAGATGCAAAAGTATCTGGTTTAAAATAAGAAGAGAGCACTGTGTATTCACATGATCTGGTCTTTTGGCTGCTGATATAAAGCTACTGCTGAACTTCCATACACAATCCTGTGCCAGTAAATGGTCAATGGATCTTCAATAAACGCATATGTGGACAGTGGATGTAATGTTCTAAAGAGCTCCTAGTTTATTTGTGGGACAAACCTTTGGTGCTGATTGTGAGGCACATTATGCTGGTTGGCTCTGTTGTCAATTTATCCTCTTTAGAGATATGTGGGGAATATATATCTATATATATATCCTCTGGATTCAGAGGAAGGCAAAAAAACATCTGAAGCCTCTCCAATTTGCCTCAAATTCCTTCCTGACTCCAAGATCCAGTCCCTGGATCAACTTGTACTATGAGCTATCTCCCATATCCCTGTATTCCCTCACTTGCTAAACACCATCCAAACCCTTCTTATACCTATCTAATGTATCAGCCTGTACCCCTGATTCACTTCCCAGCTCTCCCTGTAACACCCCTTTCCCTCCTCTAATCTCATTGGCTCCCTCCTGTCTGCTGGGAGGAGCTACTGGTGAATCAAGCATCCGACCCTTCCTTATACCTATCTAATGTATCAGCCTGTACCACTGATTTTATTTTTTTTCTGCAGCTGGGCCTAGGGGAGCACAAATGGTAAATCCGACCCTGGCCAGGGGTGCAATGCCACCCAATCACAGCCGCTCCTACATTAGTCTATCTGCTCTGATCTTTTTTTTTAAAGGACAAAATATTCAAATTGGTAAAAAAAACAATATACCAGTCTCCTAATCTGTTACCCCAATGGAGCATCCAAGTGTTGGAGAGCTGATTGGTGCCATTTTCCCTGTGCTCCCAGGCAGGGCAGTCCTAAAAGTCTGAGTACCCCAGGGTAGAGACCTGCAGGGTGTTGGGTACCCCCCAAAAAACAGCGCACCTGTAGGTTGTAGGAAGGACTTTCAGATGCAGGTTGGGGGTCTGAGGGTTTGCAGGTCAAGTTCAGGATCTTAGCAAGTTTTATTCCTTTAAAGGAGAAGTAAAGCTACGGAGGCATTTTATTGCCAATAGATTAGCCGCAATAGTGCAAGTTAGAATGCTATATTTATTCTGTAGAATGTTTTACCATACCTGAGTAAAAAGCTCTAGAAACTCTCTGTTTGTTTAGGATAGGAGCTGCAGTATTAACATGGTGTGACATCACTTCCTGCCTGAGTCTCTCCCTGCTCTGGGCTCAGATTACAGTAGAGAAGGGAGGGGGACGGGGGAAGAGGAACAAACTGAGCATGCTCTTGCCCAGGGCAATGAGGTTTAAACTAAAGGCAGGAAGTCTGATACAGAAGCCCATGAGTACACAATAGAAGGAAAGAAATGCAGTGTTTCCTTTGACAGAGGACTCAGAGCAGCATTACTTTGGGGGTTTACTGGTATATTTAGATGGACCTTTCTAATAAGGCTTACTTAGTTTTAACCTTTCCTTCTCCTTTAAAAGTTTTTAAAAATGTTTTTTTTTTTTCTAGCCCGATGACATCACTTCCCATTTCCAGCAATGGCACTTCCTGCTTTATGGTGGTCAGCGTATCGTGGATCAGTTTGCAGATCAGGATGTTGCGGGTCAGGTAGGTAAAAATATGGGTGTGGGTGCGGGTACTCTACCGTAAGGTGGGGCCTTCATATTAAAGTGGTGGTTCACCTTCAAGTTAACGTTTAGTATGTTATAGAACAAACAATTCTAAGCAACTTTTCAATTGGTCTTCATTATTTCTTCTTCTTCTGATGCTTTCCAGATATCAAATGGGGGGTCACTGACCCCATGTAAAAAAAAAATGCTCAGTAAGGCTACAACTGTATTGTTATTGCTACTTTTTATTACTCCTCTTTCTATCCAGGAATCTCCTATTCATATTCCAGTCTCTTAATCAAATCAATGCGTGGTTGCTAGGGTAATTAGGACCCTAGCAACCAGATTGTGGAAACTACAAACTGGAGAGCTGCTGAATAAAAAGCTTAATGACTCTAAAACCACAAATAATAAAAAGTAAAAACCAATATATCATACTATAAGTTAACTTAAAGAGGGTTGTTCACCTTTGAGTTAACTAATAGTATGATGTTGAGAGGGATATTCTGAGACAATTTGCTATTGGTTTTCATTTTTTATTAGTGGTTTTTGAGTTATTTAGCTTTTTATTCAGCATCTCTCCAGTTTGCAGTTTCCAATATCGGGTTGCTAGGCTCCCAATTACCCTAGCAACCATTAATTTATTTGAATAAGAGATTGGAATATGAATAGGAGAGGCCTCAATACAAAGAGGAGTAATAAAAAAAGAGCAATAATAGATCATTTTTAGCTTTACGGAGCACTTGTTTTTAGATGGGGTCAGTGACCCCCATTTGAAAACTGGAAAGAATCAGAAAAAAAGGTAAATGAAAAACAATAAAAAGTAAATAATGAAGACCAATTGAAAAGTTGCATAGAATTCACCATTCTATAACCTACTAAAAGTTAACTGAAAGCTGAACAACCTCTTTAATGGAGTGGATAACCAGGTGATTTGCATGAACTTCCGAGGGGTTATCTCAGTTCCACTTACAACTCTTAGGGCCCCAGGCCACCAGTGTTTTTAACTCTTAGGGTCCCTGACTCCTAGAAACGGCAGTCGGTTCTACACCCTGGATCATGGCTAGACCCCCCCGCCCCCTACCTATACACCCCCACCTCCTATTCACCCCTCACCTATACACCCCCCCCTCAACCTTCTCCTATACACAACCCCCTACTCTCTCTCCTGTACACAACCCCCTACTCTCCCTCCTATACACAACCCCCCTGTCACCCTCCTATACACAACCCCCTACTCTCCCTCCTATACTCAACCCCCTACTCTCCCTCCTATACTCAACCCCCTACTCTCCCTCCTATACTCAACCCCCCACTCTCCCTCCTGTACACAACCCCCTACTCTCCCTCCTGTACATAACCCCCACTCTCCCTCCTGTACAAAACCCCCACTCTCCCTCTTGTACACAACCCCCTACTCTCTCTCCTGTACACAACCCCCTACTCTCTCTCCTGTACACAACCCCCTACTCTCCCTCCTATACTCAACCCCCTACTCTCCCTCCTATACACAACCCCCTACTCTCCCTCCTATACACAACCCCCCTGTCACCCTCCTATACACAACCCCCTACTCTCCCTCCTATACTCAACCCCCTACTCTCCCTCCTGTACATAACCCCCACTCTCCCTCCTGTACACAACCCCATACTCTTTCTCCTATACTCAACCCCCTACTCTCCCTCCTGTACATAACCCCCACTCTCCCTACTGTACATAACCCCCTACTCTCCCTCTTGTACATAACCCCCACTCTCCTTCCTGTACACAACCCCCTACTCTCCCTCCTTTACACAACCCCCTACTTTCCCTCTTGTACATAACCCCCACTCTCCCTTCTGTACAAACCCCCACTCTCCCTCTTGTACACAACCCCCTACTCTCTCTCCTGTACACAGAGAATCTGGGAAGGGAGTGTGACTGTGGGATAGCAGGTATAGTAGGGAGAGATGGTGTCTATAGTAACAGTGGGATAATAGTCTCTGGGAAGGGAGTGTGACTGTGGGATAGCAGGTATAGTAGGGAGAGATGGTGCCTATAGTAACAGTGGATAATAGTCTCTGGGAAGGGAGTGTGACTGTGGGATAGCAGGTATAGTAGGGAGAGATGGTGCCTATAGTAACAGTGGATAATAGTCTCTGGGAAGGGAGTGTGACTGTGGGATAGCAGGTATAGTAGGGAGAGATGGTGCCTATAGTAACAGTGGGATAATAGTCTCTGGGAAGGGAGTGTGACTGTTCGATAGCAGGTATAGTAGGGAGAGATGGCGCCTATAGTAACAGTGGATAATAGTCTCTGGGAAGGGAGTGTGACTGTGGGATAGCAGGTATAGTAGGGAGAGATGGTATCTATAGTAACAGTGGGATAATAGTCTCTGGGAAGGGAGTGTGACTGTGGGATAGCAGGTATAGTAGTTAGAGATGGTGCCTATAGTAACAGTGGGATAATAGTCTCTGGGAAGGGAGTGTGACTGTGGGATAGCAGGTATAGTAGGGAGAGATGGTGTCTATAGTAACAGTGGGATAATAGTCTCTGGGAAGGGAGTGTGACTGTGGGATAGCAGGTATAGTAGGGAGAGATGGTGCCTATAGTAACAGTGGATAATAGTCTCTGGGAAGGGAGTGTGACTGTGGGATTAGCAGGTATAGTAGGGAGAGATGGTGCCTATAGTAACAGTGGATAATAGTCTCTGGGAAGGGAGTGTGACTGTGGGATAGCAGGTATAGTAGGGAGAGATGGTGCCTATAGTAACAGTGGATAATAGTCTCTGGGAAGGGAGTGTGACTGTGGGATAGCAGGTATAGTAGGGAGAGATGGTGTCTATAGTAACAGTGGATAATAGTCTCTGGGAAGTCTCCAGCATTGTTGAGAGACTTCAGGGAACCAACTATGCAATTTGCTTGGAGTATGGAACCAGAAAAACATCGTTTTATACAGACTTTCTTGCTGCCTAACACATAACACATTTCTCCTTGCAGTTCTCCCATATGTCTTCCCAAATTTATAATGATATTTTTTGAGAAAGAGTCTCGTCCCATTTCAGCATATACTTGTGTTTAGGTAATGGATCCATTGGTAAATCTGATAAAAGCTTATAAATTGTAGAGATCAGAGATCTTTGCGGGAGACCAGCCTGACATAATCGCTCAAATCTCGTGAATGTGGTTGCCCTTGGCTAGATGGAATCGTCTGACAGAAATGGACAATTTGCAGGTATTCAAGAAACTGCGCTGGAGATGTTTGGTATTTGTTCTGAACTTCAGTGAATGTTAAAAGTTTTTTTGTTAGGGGATTGACAAAGTCATGAACCATAAATAGATGATTGGAGCCCCAACATGATTTAAAGGGTTCCTGCATACCTGGAGAAAACAGGGGGTTATCAAGTATCAGAGTCAGAGGTAGGTGAGGGCTTATTAGATTGTACCTTTGTTTGCACTTATGCCAAATACGTAGTGTGAATATTATAGGGCTCAGAGCTCCAGGTGGTAGTTTGGCTTTTGGCCCCTTGAGCCATAGAAAAGTAGCTAAATGAATAGGGGAAACCCATAGTGCCTCTATGTATGCCCATTTCGAGGTTGGTTCATAAGTTGTCCACCCTGCTACTTGGCGTAGGTGGGCTGCCATATAGTAGCTTTCGATGTTTGGAGCTGCTAGTCCCCCCTGTCTCTTAGTAGCCAACATGACCGTTCTAGGTCTAGATTTTCCCCAGATGAATTTGAAACACATGGTCTGTAAGTCCTAAAGGACCGCCTTCGGTACTAGTATAGGTAAAGTCTCGAAAAAATATAATGGCTTTGGGAGGATAGACATTTTTAATGCTATTATTCTCCCCAGCCATGAGATAGTTAGAGGGTTCCATCTATGGATAAGATATTTTATTCTCTGTATAAGTGGAGGGAAATGATATCAGTATAGAGTGCCATAAGTTATAGTAAGCTGGACTCCTAAATACTTCATTGTATGATCTTTCCATTTATAGTGGAAGGTTGACGATAGAGCATTTTTAATATCTATCGGTAGGTTCAGGGGGAGGGCCTCTGTTTTATCCATGTTAACTTTATACCCCGAGTATAGTCCATATTCAGTTAGAATTTTGTGAAGGTTAGGGAGTGACACAGTTGGGTTAGTCACTGTCAAGAGGACATGGTCTGCAAAAAGTGAAATGATGAACTCATGATCCTTAATTCTAGGACCTAGAATATCTGGATGATTTGTAATGGCTGAGGCCAGGGGTCCAATGCTTAAGGCATATAATAAGGGGTATAAGGGGCACCCCTGTCCCTCACTGTTTTTAATGGGAATAGAATGGACGGATGCTCCAGGGAGTTTAAGATTTGCTCTAGGTGATGAGTACAACCCATGAATAGCTGTTAAGAAGGGACCTTCTAATCCGAGGGTGGAAAGGAGATCAAACATATAATCTAATCGTAGGCGATCAAATGCCTTTTCGGAATCCAAGCTTAAAAGAAGGACAGGAGTTTTATCTTTATGGATAGCTTCAATTGAGTCAATGGTTTGTCTTGTGTTCTCTCCTGCCTGTCTACCATTAATAAATCCTACTTGGTCCTTGTCGATGATTTTGGGCATGAGAGGGGCTAATCTGTTTGCTAGGATTTTTGTGAATAGTTTTAAGTCAGAACTTAGAAGGGCTATAGGTATTTAGCTACCACATTGGCATGGGTCCTTACCTTCCTTATGTATTAGGGTGATATAAGAAGATAGCATTGTGGACGGGATAGTTTCAGAAATGAATTAAATAGTTGAACCAAGTATGGGGTCAAAATTTCCACAAATTTCTTATAGTAGGAATAGGGAAGGCCATCCGGGCCTGGGGCCTTTGAGGAGGGAAAGGATTTAATTGTGTCCTTAATCTCTTCCGCTGTTATCTCCTTATTTAAGTGGTGCAAGTCCTCAGGGGTAAACTTAGTGCTAATATTTTCCTCTAGAAAAGCCCTCCGTTGATACTGGATCCTACAGTGGTGTGAAAAACTATTTGCCCCCTTCCTGATTTCTTATTCTTTTGCATGTTTGTCACACAAAATGTTTCTGATCATCAAACACATTTAACTATTAGTCAAAGATAACACAAGTAAACACAAAATGCAGTTTTTAAATGAGGGTTTTTATTATTTAGGGAGAAAAGAAATCCACACCTGTGTGAAAAAGTAATTAGAAGAACCTAATAACTGGTTGGGCCACCCTTAGCAGCAATAACTGCAATCAAGCGTTTGCGATAACTTGCAACGAGTCTTTTACAGCGCTCTGGAGGAATTGTGGGCCACTCATCTTTGCAGAATTGTTGTAATTCAGCTTTATTTGAGGGGTTTCTAGCATGAACCGCCTTTTTAAGGTCATGCCACAACATCTCAATAGGATTCAGGTCAGGACTTTGACTAGGCCACTCCAAAGTCTTCATTTTGTTTTTCTTCAGCCATTCAGAGGTGGATTTGCTGGTGTGTTTTGGGTCATTGTCCTGCTGCAGCACCCAAGATCGCTTCAGCTTGAGTTGACGAACAGATGGCCGGACATTCTCCTTCAGGATTTTTTGGTAGACAGTAGAATTCATGGTTCCATCTATCACAGCAAGTCTTCCAGGTCCTGAAGCAGCAAAACAACCCCAGACCATCACCACCATATTTTACTGTTGGTATGATGTTCTTTTTCTGAAATGCTGTGTTACTTTTACGCCAGATGTAACGGGACGCGCACCTTCCAAAAAGTTAAACTTTTGTCTCGTCGGTCCACAAGGTATTTTCCCAAAAGTCTTGGCAATCATTGAGATGTTTTTTTAGCAAAATTGAGACGAGCCTTAATGTTCTTTTTGGTTAAAAGTGGTTTGCGCCTTGGAAATCTGCCATGCAGGCCGTTTTTGCCCAGTCTCTTTCTTATGGTGGAGTCGTGAACACTGACCTTAATTGAGGCAAGTGAGGCCTGCAGTTCTTTAGATGTTGTCCTGGGGTCTTTTGTGGCCTCTCGGATGAGTTGTCTCTGCGCTCTTGGGGTCATTTTGGTCGGCCGGCCACTCCTGGGAAGGTTCACCACTGTTCCATGTTTTTGCCATTTGTGGATAATGGCTCTCACTGTGGTTCGCTGGAGTCCCAAAGCTTTAGAAATGGCTTTATAACCTTTGAAATTGAACTCAGGTGTGATAAACCACAGTTAAGTTATTTTTTAACAAGGGGGGCAATCACTTTTTCACACAGGCCCATGTAGATTTGGAGTTTTTTTTCTCCCTTAATAACGTAAACCTTCATTTAAAAACTGCATTTTGTGTTCAATTATGTTATCTTTGACTAATAGTTAACGGTTTTTGATGAGCAGAAACATTTAAGTGTGACAAACATGCAAAAGAATAAGAAATCAGGAAGGGGGCAAATAGTTTTTCACACCACTGTATATAGATGAATCGGATGGTCTGGGAGGTTATAGAGTGTAGTATAATAATCTCGGAAAGCTTTAAGTGATTTCCAAGGGTACATATGCCATTTTATCACCTTAAAATAGCAGATTGTATCTGTTGGTCTCTCAATTTTTTAGCCAAGAGGGAGTGCGGCTTATCACCCCGCTCATAATATTTTTGCTTGGTCCAGCGTAATGCTTTTTCAATATTTGTTACCATAAGTGATTTTAATTGTCTGCGAATTAAACAAATTTCTGTTCGTATTGTTGCATTTGGATTTCTATGTGCTGTGTTTTCAAGTGTTTTCAGTTTCCGTTCCAAGGCAATCTTAGTATGCGATTTTGATTTTTGGAGTTGATATCGCTATAAATTTACCCCTGGGGACTGCTTTATGTGCTTCCCACAACATAGATACATCAGAACTTACATTTTCTTTAAAATAATATTTCAAGGTTTGTAATACATCTGAACATAGATCAGGTTCATTCAACAGAGCTTCATTTAGACGCCAGTGCGTATTTCTCCCTGGAGTTTTGAACAATTCTATGTCCAGCAAAACCGCTGAGTGGTCCGACCAATGAATCGGAATAATATCTGAGGATGCTCGATAGGTTAATAGAGTTCTAGGGATTAAAAAAAAATCAAGTCGTGAGTAGAGTTGATGCCTTGTTGAAAAGAATGTATAGGATTTATCATTAGGGTGAGGACCTGCCAGTCATCCTGAAGGTCCAGTCTGCGCAATAGTTGACGAAACCTTCGGCACTGGGTTTTATAATCGGTTTGTAGGGGAGGTGAAGTATGGTGCCTGAGCTCTGATATTACCAGATTAAAATCTCCTCTGATTATAATAGGCAAATGATAGTCTCAGCAAACGTTAGTTAAGGTGGATTTAAGAAAGGTAAGCTGATTAGAGTTTGGGGAGTAGATATTTTAAGTGGTTTCCCTTCCAGAGTCCCTTCAATAAATAATGGCCATTTAGATCTGTTAAGACCTTGGTGGGTTTGAATGGGCAGTTCCTATGAATCATAGGGGCAAATTCACTAACCTGCGGAGTTGAGCTAGCGCAGCCTTCGCCGCACTTCGACAGGGCGCCGCTAATTCACTAAAATCTGAAGTTGAGCTCAGGGAGGCGAAAGGTAGCGAAGTTGCGCTAGCGTTAATTCGTCAAGCAAACTTTGCCTGGCGTAAGGGTGGACAGTAGCACTAGAGTAGGTCCACTTCACCTCGCTAGCGAATATACGCCAGCGCCCATTAGTAAATCAGCGAAGTAACGAAATTACGTCACACTGGCGAATTTGCACTAGTGTTAGCCGATTTGCGCTTTAGTGAATTTGTCCCATAGTGAGAAGGCCAGTCCTCTTGGGATTCCTACAAGAGCATCGCAATGTCTGGTTTTAGTCTATGTATCTCTCTTATTGCCATTTAGCATTTAGCGCTGTTAAGACCATTAACATTTAAAGATATTAACTTCACCATCTTGATATATTAGTATGGGAAGCTGCATTGTATGCTAAGTAATCTGGACCAAGGGATATAGAACATCTCGGCCAATGATAAGACCCATAGTGTAAGAATCCACTGAAGTGCGAGTAATCCCAGGAATGACTCCAACAAATTAACAGACAACGTAAACAACAACCTCTGTACAACCTTTGTAGAAACAAAAATGTGGAATCTTTGTGTCATTTAAATCCTCTTTAATCAAGGACCAGACAGACCACCTTTGCCTGTTCAGGGGAACGTCCAGGTCTGCCATAGGGAGTGTATGTTATATAGTAAAGTTATTCACAGGTGATTTCCGACTCGACCCGTTGTTTCTCAGTCATCTAATTCTGAGGTGTGTCTCAGGGTAACAGAATCATTCCAGGGGCTTCTGTGTTGCAGCTTTAACCTTTTCCCATGTTGGCTGAAGTTTCTCCAGTTGCTCATGTTGTCTGGTTGGTGACTGTTGTGGCTGATCTGATCCCCAGCGGTTTCAGGAAATGAAGGCCTTGAGCCGGATTCTGTAGTATGAATTGGCGGTTGTCTTTGAGCACGATAAGCTTAAATGGAAAGCCCCAGCGGTATGATATGCCTTTCTCTCTGAGCTGTTGGGTTACTGGTCGTAGCTCCCGACGTTTAGCCAGCGTTATAGGAGAGAGGTCACTAAAGATCTGGATTCGATGCCCTTGGTGCTCAATGTGGGTGGTATTCCGCGTTTTATCTATTATGCTTTCTTTGCTTTCAAAAAAGTGCAGACATATCAAAATATCTGGTGGTGTAGAAGAGCTTGTCCGCCTGGGTCCTAGTGCCTGATGTGCTCTATCAGACCTCCAGGCTTCTGGGGGGAGTTCTGGGTTAATAGATGAGAATAAGACAGGTCTGGACTGAGATTCAAAATAGGCCCTGGCATTTCAGCTACACAAAGGCCCAAACAGCACCTCACCAGCCCAATAAATAGTGACTGTCTATGGCAACTTACAGCAGCCCTCTGGTATTTGCCAGAACCCACAGATTGTCATTCCGGGCCTGGAATAACGTGCACAGATATGTTCTAATTTCTTGGGTAGGCTCCTCTTCTGGGACCCCTCTCACCCTTAGGTTTTGTCTTCTGGATCTGTTTTCCAGATCTTCTGTGATTTTAGAGAGGTCAGTGGAGATCTAAGAAGGTGATTTTCCTCCTCTAGCATGGTGTGTCTTTGAATAAGCAAATCTGTTGTATTCTCCAAGTGATCCGTTCTCTCCCCCAGGCTGGTCACCTCAGACTGTATATCTTTAAGCGCTATTTTGATAGCGGCTGCTATAGTGGAGAGCTGTGCAAGTACCTCAGCGGTTACAGATACTTGATCTTGCGTCAGTGTGGCAGCATGAGGAGTTTCCCGGGGTCTCTCCGTGTGTCTAGGTGAGATAGGAGCCCAGGAGTCAGATGGTAATTCTAGATCCGAGTCCTCTCCGACCATCTTGTGCAGGCCTGCGTGTAGCTGGTGTTTTCTGTAAGTATGGAGACATCGTCCCCGATGCTTCTTTCAGCTTTTTCTTTCCCATCGCTATGTGCTCAGGTGCTTACACTAACACCCGCTTCTATCCGGCTGCTATAAACGTGCGTTTAGCGGGTGTTTTCGCTTGGTCGGTACGGAGCTTCCCTGCGGTGCGTGTTACTCACTCCATTGCACTCATGCGCCCCCGAGACTCTTCTTATTAAGTTGATGGGATCAGAGTTGGGGCTGTGCGTGGGCAGGAGAGTAAAGAATATTTGAATGAATCAGAGGGAATGGGCCTGTGGGAAGGAATTATAAGCTCAGAGTTTTGTAGCTTTATTTTCTGCATGTTATTAGTTGTGAGTTGCACTTGGGTTAAGGTCAGTTCATGGGTGTTATACGTGCGGGAGTAATTGCACGAGGGCAGCAAATAAAACTGACTAGTATTGATCCCACACCGGTCACAGAAAAGCATCAACAACTCCTCATTCACTTCTAGTAATTTGTTCCCCTGCACTGCTGCTTTTTTTTGTAATAGGGATTCATTGAGGCGCCATTGTGGTTGCGGTCTTAGATTCTGATTGTTGTCAAAATTAATGTCTATAGGGGAGTGGTCTGGCCAGGTGTTGGTCCCTATCCCAAATTTAGTAACGACTTGTAATAAGGTTTTGTCAACCAAGAAATAGTCTATTTGAAAATATTTGGAGCGAGCATGTGAAAAAAAATATAATGTCTGTGGTGTGCTGTGATCTCCAGACATCGTAGAGCGCTCTTTGCGTTGTTTTTTTAAGGGCTTTGGCTTGGTGTGTAATTTCTCGGGGACTAGTAGTATTTCTTGACCCACTCGTGTCAATTTCGTATTGCAGGGGATATTGAAGTCTCCTCCAATGATGAGAAGCCCATTCTGCTCCTTATCTTTTTTCTTGAGTAACATTATAGAATTTGGCCTGGCGTTTGTTTGGGCTATATACGTTTGCGATAGTGTAGTTTTGTTCTTGTATTTTGATGGTAATGATAAGATATCTACCTTGGGGATCCATCAGTTGAGACAGTAGTTGGTGTGGAAGTTTCTTGTTTATCCAGATTGCTACTCCATTTTTTTGTCTGTATTTGAGGCATACAGCTGTGTGGGGAAGTGGTTGGAGTTGAGCTTTGTTGGTTTTTGGTTGATTAAGTGTGTCTCATGTAACAGAAGTATGTCTACGTTTTGTTTTCTACACCAGTGTGCCCATTTTGTTCTTTTCTGCAGGCTATTTAACCCGTTTACGTGTTGTGATATTATTTTGATCTCCATGTTGGTATGTTAGTGTGCTTATAGATTGGAATTGACTTACTCAGGTTCAAGGTGCCGAGACTATAGGATGTGTCTCCTGGCGTCTTGATAATGTCCGGAGGTTGCTTTCCTCTGTGTCCATCAAGTGGTGGGAGGCAGGTCTCAGTCTGTTTGTTCCTGGTTGTTAGGAGAGAGGAGATGGAGTGGAAAGAAGAACTAGAGAAATAGATAAAACATATATGTTAAACATCAACATTATGCTTACAACTTATTTACAGCAATACTGCAATGGTATTGGCTGGGGAGGGGATTGCCCAAAATACCCTTGGAAGGGGAATGAGGCCGTAAAGGTCAAATGGCAGTCAACAAAGGTTGGGCTTAGAGTTCTGGGGGGGGGGGAGTTGTGGATTGGCTTCCACTCCAAAGGGGGCTCCTAGATTTTGGGAGCAAAAAAAATGATCAAGTCAAATTTTTCTTTAGTTGGTGCAAAGACTGGTCCTTCTTTCTTTGTCTGATGTGTCTTGCAACTTTCTAAGTGTCTGAGTCTGCTTCTTCTGCATCTATCCGAGCTTTGTGGCTCTTTCTGCTCTGTCTTGTTTGGGTTGCCCATTCCGGCTAAATGCGTGGCCGTTTTTGGTGTTTGTCTCCTGTATGGCTTGGTGCTTCAGGTGTGAGACCCCACTGTTTCAGAACTTGTTCTGCATGTTATGGTGTATTCATTATTACTGGGTTATCGTCTTTGTTATCCCACAGCTTCACTGGGTATAGCCATCGGTATGATATGCTGTTGTTTTCTCAGTACAGTTGTAGCTTGACAAGTCTGCAAAGCTTTGCAGGTGGTTGTATTTATCTGGAAGTCTTTTTATTCCAGAAGCTTGCTGTAGCTTTTCTTTAATGTGATAGTAATGGACTCTCATAATGGTTGTCCCTGGGGGCCCCTGGTGGGGCATTCTTGGCTGGAGGTAGTCTGTGGATTCTATCTGGCAGTATCTGGTCTTGTGGCGTGTCCAGGAGTAATTCTCCCATCATGGTACAAACATATGTATTTAAGTTCCTGTATGGGAATTATTTCCGGAATACCCCTTAACCTGAGGTTATTGTGTCTGTTCCGGTCTTCTAAATCAGCCATTTAAGCAGTTAAATGATGCGCCTCTTCTTCAAATGCGCAGTTTGTGTCTATCAGTTCATTATGTGATGTAACTATTTCTGCCCTTTTGTGTTCTAGGTGATCAGTGCGTACAGCCACCTGTTTAATATCTGTGCGCAGTGAGGAGATGGCTGATCGGAAGTCCTCCCTGTAATCTCCGTCTCAACGTCGCCAACAGCTCTTTCATCGATGTAACTGTGAGCGGTGAGTATTCTGCTGTGTTGTCCGCCTGTACTGGACGCTTGATTGTATAGCGCACTCTGTGCGTTGGGCTGCTGCTTATGGAGTTTGCGATCCTGGAAGTGAGCTCGCTTTTGGATAAAACGTGGTCATTTTTACCGGGGAAGCTTTCTTTCGTGGCTTTCCCATAGTCCGCTCGGTGTCCTCTGGTTATGAAGCTGTTGGCTGTTGTTGTTACCAGTCTGAGCTGCTTATTTTACTCCCGTACGTTCAGAGCTCCCCTATTACAGCTCCATCATGCTGGATGGGTTTGAGGGGAGAGTATTTTATGATGGATGAATACAGATGAGGGGAGAGTACTGTATGAGGAAAGAGTACTGTATGAGGGGAGAGTACTGTATGAGGGGAGAGTATTGTATGAGGGGGAGAGTACTGAATGAGGGGAGAGTAGCTATGGGAGAGTACTGTATGAGGGGAGAGTACTGTATGAGGAAAGAGTACTGTATGAGGGGAGAGTACTGTATGAGGGGGAGAGTACTGTATGAGGAAAGAGTACTGAATGAGGGGAGAGTAGCTATGGGAGAGTACTGTACGAGGGGAGAGTACAGTACGAGGGGAGAGTACTGTATGAGGAAAGAGTACTGAATGAGGGGAGAGTAGATGAGCGAGGGTACTGTATGAGGGGAGAGTACTGTATGAGGAAAGAGTACTGAATGAGGGAAGAGTAGATGAGGGAAAGTACTGTATGAGGGGAGAGTACTGTAAGAGCGAAGAGTACAGATGCGGGAAGAGTAGATGAGGGGAGAGTACTGTATGAGGGAGAGTACTGTATGAGGGGAGAAGTACTGTACTAGGGAGAGTACAGATGAGGGGAGAGTACTGTGTATTAACAGTACTACCAGTTTTCCTGATTTTGATGGGGTGGTGCTGAAATTTTACGCCCCAAAAGGGGTGGAGAAAACTGGAAAGTGGGTTGGGTTTGGGTCAGTTTGTGGGCATGAATGGGGGCAATTAGGGGGCATGGTCTAATTTCCTCCTGCTTTCTAATCATGAAATGCTGTGGGTCGTACCAGTGCCCCCTGGTGCTGATTCCACAAACTGCAGGGCACTTAGCCTGGGCTCCATTTGTGTTCAATGAAAACTGGGTGAGATAGGAAACAACATCTGATCAATAATTCTGGATCGTTAACTATAAATGCCACGAAAGCATCAGGACCTGGAGGTGCATTAAAGGCACAATCTAATGGGATATATATATATATATATATATAATATATATATATATATTAAATATATATATATATATATTGAATAAATTTCCCCGAAATATAAGGATATTATAAGTTAACTGAGGAATTTTCATGACCATATAAAAACACGAGGCCGAAGGCACAGTGCTTTTATACAGGTCATGGAACTCCGAGGTAACTTCTAATATCCTCATATTTTGTAACTGGGGGTACTTTTATTTATTATAATACCAAGTTTTAGTGAGTCATATGTGACAGAAAATGACAATCAGAAACTCACTGTTGTATAAGGATAAAATTTCAAGATATTCATGGCTTTCTGGTATATTATATATTTATACAGTATATTCCAGCAGGCAGACAAAGTCAAGCTCCTGACTCAGTCCCCTGTGGAAAATGAACCAAGAATAAACGAGAACATTAAATATTTACCAATCTCCACTCACATCCATTATGGAAAACATGACTTTACAGGTACATTACCTGCGCCACGAGCATGACGCCGCAACAGAGACCAGCCGGCTAATGTTTTGTTGTGGGTAACACAAATGAGGGGCAACATCATTGGGTGGGTATCTGCTAATCTCATGGGTGCACGGGCCACTAAGACTTCGCCAATTTCTTTTGCTCTTTACGCGCCTGGCAGAACACAGCTTCCTACCTGGGCTCCCCAACTTGAACCCTTGGAAATACTGCAAGGTTGGGGTGATGCCAACGTTTCTGTGGCCCAAGCCATGCCCACACTGAGTACAGGTATTGCCAAACACAGGGAACATTGTATTCATAGGTGCTCTAATTCTACAGCACCCCCATAACCCCACTATTTGTCCTACTATCTGGTAGGGTTTTTTAAATTGTTCAAATATTTCTCAGCACTCTGATCTTGCTCCCCCTCCACCAATAAAGCAAATGTACACACTCAGAGGCAAATCCACACGGAGAGCTTACTCGTGCATGTGATAATGGCATGACAATGTTCCTGGGGACGGACCGCCTTCCATTGCAGAGACGCCACCCTCATAATGAGATATTTACCTGCATTGGTGAAACAACTTCCTTGGTTTTGTTTGGTTTCTTGCGGTATGGGTAAATAGATTGTTAAGCTCAGAAGGGGCAAGGGCTGGCCGGCAATAAAGTAATGGAAGAGGTTTTATACAGGATGGAGTTGGTACCAGGTAATAGGAAATTCATTATCCAAAGCTCAGATTTAGGAAGGCCGCGTCTCCCATAGACTCCATTTTATCACAATAATTCAAAATTTTTTAAAAAGAAATTGGCCTTTTCTCTTTCAGTAAAAAATAAAGCATTAACTTGTACTTGATCATCAAATAAGATATAATTAACCCTTATTGGAAGCAATCCAGCCTATTGGGTTTTATTTTAATGTTTTACATGATTTTCTAGTTAGACTTAAGGTAGGAGATCCAAATTACAAGAAAGATTCATTATCCGGAAATGCCAGGTCTAAAAGCTCTCGGGAAGGAAAGAAAAAGGGGGATTTATTTTGCAGAGGCAGAAGCAAGGACAGACAAATAATAACAGAATGTTGATTTTTCAGCTCTTGACGCCTTATATCTAATGCAGCAATAAAGAGGCATCACAATAAAAACACATTTAAAACTTGACGCCCACGGACACTTAACCCGAAATTTTCCTAATTGGCCTTCATGATGGTTTTCCCAACAGGAATCTACGATATAAGAAATCATCTTCCGCTATTAGCCTTCAACTGAACCGTCAGAAAAGCCTCCCTCCCACGTTAATTTTTGGCCAAACCCAACGGCCTTTTGGTATCGTGACACTATAGAGAAAGTGATTTACAAGAGAATGGGGTTAGAATAAACGGCACACAAGCAATAAGTATATTTGTAGGGACCCCATACACACGGAGCACACAAATCTCCTGGGTCAATTGGGAGTGGGAGAAAGGGTGCAGCTGTGGGTGACTCTTCAGCCGCGCTCACCTCTATAGGAGGACAATGCAGAACATTCTAGAATTGATTGATGAAGGGATGAGCTGGACATTTCCAGATAAACAGGAGAAATTTCACAGCCTGACAGACAACAAATGGACTCATGGCTTGACAGCGGGGGGACCATGATATGATTTATTAGGCTTTTATTTTACTCCATCAGACTCTTGATGTCTGAGTTTTTCTGCATAAATTCGAAGGAACAAGTGGGGGGCTGTGAGACACAGTAAACAGTTTTATTCCTTTAAAAGTTTTTAAAAATTGTTTTTTTTCCTCCTAGCCCACTTCTGATGACATCACTCCGTTTCCAGCAACGCACTTCCTGCTTATGGTGGTCAGTTGAGTCGCGGATCAGTTTGCAGATCAGGCCAGTTGCGGGTCAGGTAGGTAAAAATGTGGGTGTGGGTGCGGGTACTCTACCTGTAGGTGGGGCCTTCATTTAAAAGTGGTGTTCACCTTCAAGTTAACGTTTAGTAATGTTATAGAGACGAAACAATTCTAAGCAACTTTTAATTGTCTTCATTATTTCTTTTTTAAAAGTTTTTTTAGTATTGTCCTTCTTCTTCTAATGCTTCCAGAATCAATGGGGGTCATGACCCTCTAAAACAAAACTCAGTAAGTTTACAAATGTTATGTTATTGCTACTTTTATTACCTATCCTCTTCTATCCAGGCCTCTCCTATTCATATTCAGTCTCTAATCAAATCATGCGTGGTTGCTAGGGTAATTGGACCCTAGCAACCAGATGTGGAAAACTGCAAACTGGAGAGCTGCTGAATAAAAAGCTAAATACTCAAAAACCACAAATATAAATAAGTGAAAACATAATAATCAATAACTAAAGTTAACTAAGGGGTTGTTCACCTTTGAGTTAACTGTTTAGTATGATGAAGAGACAATTTTGCCATTGGTTATTCCATATTTATTATTGTGGTTTTTTGAGTTTATTCACAGCTTTTTCATTCAGCAGCTCTCCATTTGCAGTTTCAAAATACTGGTTGCTAGGGTCCAAATCCCCTAGCAACATGTGACTTATTTGAATAAGACTGGCATATGAATAGGGGAGGGGCTGAAAAATATGAAAGAGGAGTAATAAGAAAAGAGCAATACATAAAAATTTGTTTTTAGATGGGGTCCGTGACCCCCATCTGAAAACATCAAATAACAACGGAGAGATACCCTAATGTTTACTTTTTTTACACCTTTAGATAATAATCTAAGTCTCGAAGAAAAATCAGTATGATCAATATGTCAATTTGAAAAGAGAGAGAAAAAGCACCTGCTATTTCACAGAGGATACTAAGTTACTGCATTGTCACTTCCAGAGCCAAACAAAATATAGGGAATCGTAGACTCTAGTTGTCAACACACCCTACCACCTATAAAGGAATGGACAATCGAAATATAGATTGTGCCCCTAGGAAGGTTAAAGTGCTTCATGCCATTAAATAAATACGAACATGATGCATCAATTCATACCTTAAATTCAAATTAAAAAAATACTAAAAAAATAGTACCTCATGATATAATTCATCGATCAAGTAATGCCAAATCATAAAGGTGCAGCTAGTACATGATTGAATGAGTAAAAAACAGAATCACCAATTGATGAAGACTTGATCAGTAACCTTAAAAATTAAATAACGATTACATTTTTCCCAATCCACTCAGTTCAAGAAAATAGTAGGAAGAAGAAAAAACAGGAAGGTGGAGGATGTCCATAAACTACTGCTGATGTTTTCTATCCCTAGACACCCAAAGCTGAAGGAGAACCGACGAAACCGTGGCGTGGCTTTGGTTGTTAAACTTTGCCTATTCTGTTGAAGAGCTGAACTAAGCCTCAAAAAGCCACAAATCATCGGCCGCCCTTAGAATTCCAGTGGCAGGATTGCGATACATAAGAAAGAGTAGGGTTGAAGTGAGGGATGGGTTTAAAATTGCACGGCTCCACCGTGTACGGTCCCTCCCATAACATGTCCCAATACATTACTTAAAAAGCCGCTTTTAAAGCTAAAAAATAAAATAAACAATTGTTGCCACAACACATTTCGCTAGTTTCGCTTAATCAAGGCGAATGGCGGGCCCGTGGGGATGCGCTATTTAAAACCTTCCGGGTTCCACGTTATCCGGAGGATCTCGTGAGAGTTCATTCAAGTATTACCTTCGGATCTTGGATCGCCCAGTTAACGTAGGCAAACGTCAGCAGCAGCAACTTTGGCATCTCAGCCATGGCCTCACAGAATCTGTTCTCTGGCAAATCCAGCCAACGTTTAACTCTTAGGTTACCGTGGTCCTAATTAGTCTCATCTATTTATACTTTTCTCCTCCACTAGTCCGTCATATTAATTCTGTATATAAGAATATAGATTCAATGAGATCGCATATATTAGCTATTGTATCAGACATCCATACTTAAGGGAGCACATTTACAGTGGGTCGAATTATCGAGGTTAATTAACCCTTGATATTTCGACCATTAAAGTAAGATCCTCACCTTCAGAAATGTCAAAGGGATTTGCTGCAAATGATGCGATACGATCGAAGGAAAAATGCGCGTCGATTCAAATAATGATTAAATCCTTCGATCTATTTGATTGGATCAGAGACGATTTGAAGATTTTAAATCCATCGATCGAAGGATTTCCGTCGATCAAATAAAGAATGCTTCGAAATGCTTATGGGGAAGGTCCCATAGACCTAACATTTGTAGTCGGTAGGTTGTAGGTGGCGAAGTAAAGGCTAGTGCTAAAGTTGTTTTTTTTTAGAAGAGAGCAGTACTCTCGAACTAATTGAATGGTCGAGATCAGTCGAGACGATTTTTAGTGTTCCCAAGTCGTTTTCGATTCGAAGTCGTAGTTGAATGGTCGAAGAGCCAGAAAAAACTTCGAAATTCAAAGGTATTGTTTCAATTGTATCGCTAAATCGTCTGATTTCACGTGTGATGCGAGCTGAGGAAGTAAAATAGGTGCCCCCCAAGTTGTATGCATGTGGTAGGATTAGTGAACAATAGGTGTGTAAAGGTATCGTTAAACTTGATAGACTGTGATCATATAGAAAATTCATCGGCATACAATCTGTGAGTATCGAGGAGCTGGAAAACCAGATGATGTAAGACAACAGAGGAAAGTGATAGAGATATGTGTTAAAAGTGAATTTTTATTGTAGTAGCTTAGGAGCTACTGAGATACTCGGAACGCAGGTAACAGAATTGGTTTAGCTTGTTGCATTTGTTTACCTTGTTGGGGAAAACCGAGTCCAATTGGAATGCGTGCTCGCAGTAGCTCCCCCGTTTAAAGGACGAGCTTGTCCAGATTACCTTTGCGTATTTCCCGCAATAACATTTACTTTCCAGTGTCCAGAAATTTAATATTCCTGTGGATCCAAGTATTATAGGAATCACTCTTATAAGTGCCTGTGTTTTACCAATCTATCCTCAAAAGAGGAGATCCTTCAAGACTTTTGCTCCAACATGTTAAAAAGTTCAGCAGGGTATAGCACTCCCAACAGATTTGCCGACCTGTCTGTATGGTTGGGGACCGATTTTGACCAAGTGCTTTTTGTGAGCATGTCTTTTTAGAATTCGGGCTTACGTCTGTTAGCTTATGGCTCACATTATCTTGGAATAGACACCCAGCGGTGCCGTCTTCACAGAAGTTAATCGCTCATTTGATAAACTGTGAAGAATCGAGAAAAAAGGTAAATTAAAAAAAAAAAAAAAAAACACCATACAAAAGTAAAGTATGAAGACCATCGTGAAAGTTGCGTGAGACATTGGCCAATTTGCTATACACCTACTTAGAAGTTATGTCCAATTTTGTGCCCCAACTAGAACTGCTGTTGGCCGAAATTGGTCCGCTGTAATGTGTATGTTAGATAAGTGCAGGAGACTTTCATGCGCTTAATTCCTGTGTAAGTATCATTAGCTTTAAAATGATTGAATCGAATTTTATAGATACTGTGACTTTTCATTTCCACTTGTTTTAATTGTAGTTTACCGGGTAAAAATCGTTTCATGAGTTTATGAATGAAGGCGATTATTTGTACAATTGATGGAACCACCGCACGGTAACTTCGAAAAAATAGCTTTGCAGTGCAGTCTGGTAAGTCTGCCCCTGAGGATAGTATCTGAGTACGACAACAGCGTTGGGCTAATGTTTGGTTTTCATTTCAAAATATTTAATAAATTAAACCATTTTTCAAGCAAGATAAAGCTGCGATCCTAATGTTCTTGTATATTTGTGCGACCCCCTAAGGTCATCTCGATATAACTGAAGGAAAATAGAAGCCGTTCTGTACAACACCACGAGGAAAAACGGCGACAACTCGGAAGTACCGAGGAGGCTCCGGTGAGGATCTTTCAAAGATAAACCGACATTCTATCAGCGGGCAACTCCCCGTGTGCACATAAAAATAAAGATTGTCTCCCAGCAAACCGGCATTCACATGCAAATGGATTCCCCTTGGCAACAGAGCAGCAGACCAACTGTACAACCGAGCACAAGAGACGATCGCGTACTGACCAAATCAGGACTGCGCTATAATTATTAGGGCGCGACTGCATGTGAGAGTCGCTAAGTGCAATTAAACCGACGCAGCGATTCTTCATTCCACTGAACGGTACTCAGTATCACCTCTCTCAGTTAAAGCAACAGGTACCAGTGCGCTGGGACAGCGCAAGACTGACCTGCTCCCATATAAAAGGCAAAACTATGGGCACCTCTAAGTGTGAGGTAGATTTCTGATCTGCAATATTACCCGCTGTATAAAGGTGTAATAACACTATCAGCCTTTTCTTCTTATAGCAATTTGGTAGCATGCTTAATTGTTAGCGCAGACCGTTCTTCCATCTGTATTGCACTCCGCAGCCGCACGTTGATGCGTCCGCTCAGAAGGGTAGGACGGACAGGGGCCTCAGCACAGAAGCCCCGGCCCCCAGGTCCGACCCTGGCCCGAGGGTGCAATGCCACTGCAATTCACAAGGCCGCTCCTCATTAGGGCTTACAAAAGGCCCCTTGTGGATAACAGGAGGGCGAGGAATTATTGTTAAAAGTTTAGTATCTATGCGTGCCCTGAATCTTATATTTAAAGGACAGAAATATTCAATTGGTAAAAAAAATAAATTATCCAGCTTTCGCTCTAATCTGTTTCCA
>NC_054375.1:10729363-10820133 GCF_017654675.1 Xenopus laevis
CCCATAAAACTATGGCAGCATCAATATTTCCAGTACTAAGCACAATTCAGCAGGAACAGTCCCCTACGTTTGCTCATAGTCTGTACAGAGAGATCCCATAAAACTATGGCAGCATCAATATTCCCAGTACTAAGCACAATTAAGCAGGAACAGTCCCCTACGTTTGCTCATAGTCTGTACAGAGAGATCCCATAAAACTATGGCAGCATAGGTATTCCCTGTACTAAGCACAAATTAAGCAGGAACAGTCCCTAAGTTTGCTCATAGTCTGTACAGAGAGATCCCATAAAACTATGGCAGCCAGTATATTAGGTAGGTTATCCCCTGTACTAAGCACAATTCAGCAGGAACAGTCCCCTAAGTTTGCTCATAGTCTGTACAGAGAGATCCCATAAAACTATGGCAGCCAGTATATTAGGTAGGTATCCCCTGTACTAAGCACAATTCAGCAGGAACAGTCCCTAAGTTTGCTCATAGTCTGTACAGAGAGATCCCATAAAACTATGGCAGCATAGGTATTCCCTGTACTAAGCACAATTCAGCAGGAACAGCCCCTAAGTTTCCTCATAGTCTGTACAGAGAGATCCCATAAAACTATGGCAGCATAGGTATTCCTCTGTACTAAGCACAATTCAGCAGGAACAGTCCCCTAAGTTTCCTCATAGTCTGTACAGAGAGATCCCATACAACTATGAGAGCATAGGTATTCCCTGTACTAAGCACAATTTAAGCAGGAACAGTCCCTAAGTTTGCTCATAGTCTGTACAGAGAGATCCCATAAAACTATGGCAGCATAGGTATTCCCTGTACTAAGCACAATTCAGCAGGAACAGTCCCTAAGTTTGCTCATAGTCTGTACAGAGAGATCCCATAAAACTATGGCAGCATCAATATTCCCTGTACTAAGCACAATTCAGCAGGAACAGTCCCCTAAGTTTGCTCATAGTCTGTACAGAGAGATCCCATAAAACTATGGCAGCATCAATATTCCCTGTACTAAGCACAATTCAGCAGGAACAGTCCCTAAGTTTGCTCATAGTCTGTACAGAGAGATCCCATAAAACTATGGCAGCATCAATATTCCCAGTACTAAGCACAATTCAGCAGGAACAGTCCCTAAGTTTGCTCATAGTCTGTACAGAGAGATCCCATAAAACTATGGCAGCATCAATATTCCCAGTACTAAGCACAATTAAGCAGGAACAGTCCTCTACGTTTGCTCATAGTCTGTACAAAGAGATCCCATAAAACTATGGCAGCATAGGTATTCCTCTGTACTAAGGCACAATTCAGCAGGGAACAGTCCCCCTAAGTTTGCTCATACTCTGTACAGAGATCCCATAAAACTATGGCAGCATAGGTATTCCCTGTACTAAGCACAATTCAGCAGGAACAGTCCCTAAGTTTGCTCATAGTCTGTACAGAGAGATCCCATAAAACGATGGCAGCATAGGTATTCCCCTGTACTAAGCACAATTCAGCAGGAACAGTCCCCTAAGTTTGCTCATAGTCTGTACAGAGAGATCCCATAAAACTATGGCAGCATAGGTATTCCCTGTACTAAGCACAATTCAGCAGGAACAGTCCCTAAGTTTGCTCATAGTCTGTACAGAGAGAGCCCATAAACTATGGCAGCATAGGTATTCCCTGTACTAAGCACAATTCAGCAGGAACAGTCCCCTAATTTTGCTCATAGTCTGTACAGAGAGATCCCATAAAACTATGGCAGCATAGGTATTCCCTGTACTAAGCACAATTCAGCAGGAACAGTCCCTACGTTTGCTCATAGTCTGTACAGAGAGAGCCCATAAACTATGGCAGCATAGGTATTCCCCTTGTACTAAGCCACAATTTCAGCAGGACAGTCCCCTAAGTTTGCTCATAGTCTGTACAGAGAGATCCCATAAAACTATGGCAGCATAGGTATCCCCTGTAGTTGTATAATCACATTTACTTTACAGTGCTACGCAATATGTTGGCGCTATATAAATACATGTTAATAATAATAATAATAATAATACAAAGCACAATTCAGCAGGAACAGTCCTTAAGTTTGCTCATAGTCTGTACAGAGAGATCCCATAAAACTATGGCATCATAGGTATTCCCTGTACTAAGCACAATTCAGCAGGAACAGCCCCTAAGTTTCCTCATAGTCTGTACAGAGAGATCCAATAAAACTATGGCAGCATAGGTATTCCTCTGTACTAAGCACAATTCAGCATGAACAGTCCCCTAAGTTTCCTCATAGTCTGTACAGAGAGATCCCATAAAACTATGGCAGCATCAATATTCCCAGTACTAAGCACAATTAAGTAGGAACAGTCCCCTACGTTTGCTCATAGTCTGTACAGAGAGATCCCATAAAACTATGGCAGCATCAATATTCCCAGTACTAAGCACAATTAAGTAGGAACAGTCCCCTACGTTTGCTCATAGTCTGTACAGAGAGATCCCATAAAACTATGGCAGCATCAATATTCCCAGTACTAAGCACAATTAAGCAGGAACAGTCCCCTACGTTTGCTCATAGTCTGTACAAAGAGATCCCATAAAACTATGGCAGCATAGGTATTCCCTGTACTAAGCACAATTCAGCAGGAACAGTCCCCTAAGTTTGCTCATAGTCTGTACAGAGATCCCATAAAACTATGGCAGCATAGGTATTCCCTATACTAAGCACAATTCAGCAGGAACAGTCCCCTAAGTTTGCTCATAGTCTGTACAGAGAGATCCCATAAAACTATGGCAGCATAGGTATTCCCTGTACTAAGCACAAATTAAGCAGGAACAGTCCCTAAGTTTGCTCATAGTCTGTACAGAGAGATCCCATAAAACTATGGCAGCATAGGTATTCCCTGTACTAAGCACAATTGAGCAGGAACAGTCCCCTACGTTTGCTCATACTCTGTACAGAGAGATCCCATAAAACGATGGCAGCATAGGTATTCCCCTATACTAAGCACAATTAAGTAGGAACAGTCCCCTACGTTTGCTCATAGTCTGTACAGAGAGATCCCATAAAACTATGGCAGCATAGGTATTCCCTGTACTAAGCACAATTCAGCAGGAACAGTCCCCTAAGTTTGCTCATAGTCTGTACAGAGAGATCCCATAAAACTATGGCAGCCAGTGTATTAGGTAGGTATCCCCTGTACTAAGCACAATTCAGCAGGAACAGTCCCCTAAGTTTGCTCATAGTCTGTACAGAGAGATCCCATAAAACTATGGCAGCATAGGTATTCCCTGTACTAAGCACAATTCAGCAGGAACAGTCCCTAAGTTTGCTCATAGTCTGTACAAAGAGATCCCATAAACCTATGGCAGCATAGGTATTCCCTGTACTAAGCACAATTCAGCAGGAACAGCCCCTAAGTTTCCTCATAGTCTGTACAGAGAGATCCCATAAAACTATGGCAGCATAGGTATTCCTCTGTACTAAGCACAATTCAGCAGGAACAGTCCCCTAAATTTCCTCATAGTCTGTACAGAGAGATCCCATAAAACTATGGCAGCATCAATATTCCCAGTACTAAGCACAATTAAGTAGGAACAGTCCCCTACGTTTGCTCATAGTCTGCAAAGAGAGATCCCATAAAACTATGACATCATAGGTATTCCCTGTACTAAGCACAATTCAGCAGGAACAGTCCCCTAAGTTTGCTCATAGTCTGTACAGAGAGAGCCCATAAATTATGGCAGCATAGGTATTCCCTGTACTAAGCACAATTCAGCAGGAACAGTGCCTAAGTTTGTTCATAGTCTGTACAGAGAGATCCCATAAAACTATGGCAGCATAGGTATTCCATGTACTGAGCACAATTCAGCAGGAACAGTCCCTAAGATTGCTCATAGTCTGTACAGAGAGATCCCATAAAACTATGGCATCATAGGTATTCCCTGTACTAAGCACAATTCAGCAGGAACAGCCCCTAAGTTTCCTCATAGTCTGTACAGAGAGATCCAATAAAACTATGGCAGCATAGGTATTCCTCTGTACTAAGCACAATTCAGCAGGAACAGTCCCCTAAGTTTCCTCATAGTCTGTACAGAGAGATCCCATAAAACTATGGCAGCATCAATATTCCCAGTACTAAGGACAATTCAGCAGGAACAGTCCCTAAATTTGCTCATAGTCTGTACAGAGAGATCCCATAAAACTATGGCAGCATAGGTATTCCCTGTACTAAGCACAATTCAGTAGGAACAGTCCCCTAAGTTTGCTCATAGTCTGTACAGAGAGATCCCATAAAACTACGGCAGCATAGGTATTCCCTATACTAAGCACAATTCAGCAGGAACAGTCCCCTAAGTTTGCTCATAGTCTATACAGAGAGATCCCATAAAACTATGGCAGCATAGGTATTCCCTGTACTAAGCACAAATTAAGAAGGAACAGTCCCTAAGTTTGCTCATAGTCTGTACAGAGAGATCCCATAAAACTATGGCAGCTTAGGTATTCCCTGTACTAAGCACAAATTAAGCAGGAACAGTCCCTAAGTTTGCTCATAGTCTGTACAGAGAGATCCCATAAAACTATGGCAGCATAGGTATTCCCTGTACTAAGCACAATTCAGCAGGAACAGTCCCTAAGTTTGCTCATTGTCTGTACAGAGAGATCCCATAAAACTATGGCAGCATAGGTATTCCCTGTACTAAGCACAATTCAGCAGGAACAGCCCCTATGTTTCCTCATAGTCTGTACAGAGAGATCCCATAAAACTATGGCAGCATAGGTATTCCTCTGTACTAAGCACAATTCAGCAGGAACAGTCCCCTAAGTTTCCTCATAGTCTGTACAGAGAGATCCCATAAAACTATGGCAGCATCAATATTTCCAGTACTAAGCACAATTAAGTAGGAACAGTCCCCTACGTTTGCTCATAGTCTGTACAGAGAGATCCCATAAAACTATGGCAGCATAGGTATTCCCTGTACTAAGCACAATTCAGCAGGAACAGTCCCCTAAGTTTGCTCATAGTCTGTACAGAGAGATCCCATAAAACTATGGCAGCCAGTGTATTAGGTAGGTATCCCCTGTACTAAGCACAATTCAGCAGGAACAGTCCCCTAAGTTTGCTCATAGTCTGTACAGAGAGATCCCATAAAACTATGGCAGCATAGGTATTCCCTGTACTAAGCACAATTCAGCAGGAACAGTCCCTAAGTTTGCTCATAGTCTGTACAAAGAGATCCCATAAAACTATGGCAGCATAGGTATTCCCTGTACTAAGCACAATTCAGCAGGAACAGCCCCTACGTTTGCTCATAGTCTGTACAGAGAGATCCCATAAAACTATGGCAGCATAGGTATTCCCTGTACTAAGCACAATTCAGCAGGAACAGTCCCCTAAGTTTGCTCATAGTCTGTACAGAGAGATCCCATAAAACTATGGCAGCATAGGTATCCCCTGTACTAAGCACAATTCGGCAGGAACAGTCCCCTAAGTTTGCTCATAGTTTGTACAGAGAGATTCCATAAAACTATGGCAGCATAGGTATTCCCTGTACTAAGCACAATTCAGCAGGAACAGTCCCCTAAGTTTGCTCATAGTCTATACAGAGAGATCCCATAAAACAATGGCAGCATACAGTAGGTATTCCCTGTACTAAGCACAATTCAGCAGGAACAGCCCCTAAGTTTCCTCCTAGTCTGTACAGAGAGATCCCATAAAACTATGGCAGCATAGGTATTCCTCTGTACTAAGCACAATTCAGCAGGAACAGTCCCTAAGTTTGCTCATAGTCTGTACAGAGAGATCCCATAAAACTATGGCAGCATAGGTATTCCCTGTACTAAGCACAATTCAGCAGGAACAGCCCCTAAGTTTCCTCATAGTCTGTACAGAGAGATCCAATAAAACTATGGCAGCATAGGTATTCCTCTGTATTAAGCACAATTCAGCAGGAACAGTCCCCTAAGTTTCCTAATAGTCTGTACAGAGAGATCCCATAAAACTATGGCAGCATCAATATTCCCAGTACTAAGCACAATTAAGCAGGAACAGTCCCCTACGTTTGCTCATAGTCTGTACAAAGAGATCCCATAAAACTATGGCAGCATAGGTATTCCCTGTACTAAGCACAATTCAGCAGGAACAGTCCCCCTACGTTTGCTCATACTCTGTACAGAGATCCCATAAAACTATGGCAGCATAGGTATTCCCTGTACTAAGCACAAATTAAGCAGGAACAGTCCCTAAGTTTGCTCATAGTCTGTACAAAGAGATCCCATAAAACTATGGCAGCATCAATATTCCCAGTACTAAGCACAATTAAGCAGGAACAGTCCCCTACGTTTGCTCATAGTCTGTACAAAGAGATCCCATAAAACTATGGCAGCATAGGTATTCCCTGTACTAAGCACAATTCAGCAGGAACAGTCCCCCTACGTTTGCTCATACTCTGTACAGAGATCCCATAAAACTATGGCAGCATAGGTATTCCCTATACTAAGCATAATTCAGCAGGAACAGTCCCCTAAGTTTGCACATAGTCTGTACAGAGAGATCCCATAAAACTATGGCAGCATAGGTATTCCCTGTACTAAGCACAAATTAAGCAGGAACAGTCCCTAAGTTTGCTCATAGTCTGTACAGAGAGATCCCATAAAACTATGGCAGCCAGTGTATTAGGTAGGTATCCCCTGTACTAAGCACAATTCAGCAGGAACAGTCCCCTAAGTTTGCTCATAGTCTGTACAGAGAGATCCCATAAAACTATGGCAGCATAGGTATTCCCTGTACTAAGCACAATTCAGCAGGAACAGTCCCTAAGTTTGCTCATAGTCTGTACAAAGAGATCCCATAAACCTATGGCAGCATAGGTATTCCCTGTACTAAGCACAATTCAGCAGGAACAGCCCCTAAGTTTCCTCATAGTCTGTACAGAGAGATCCCATAAAACTATGGCAGCATAGGTATTCCTCTGTACTAAGCACAATTCAGCAGGAACAGTCCCCTAAATTTCCTCATAGTCTGTACAGAGAGATCCCATAAAACTATGGCAGCATCAATATTCCCAGTACTAAGCACAATTAAACACATTATCAAGCTAAAATCTAGAGCTCTCTTCTGCCCCCTGCTGGAGGCTGGGTTACTGCATAGTTGGGATGAAGGAATTGGGGCACAAAGAAAATCTCATATTTACATGTTCAAAGATATTCTCCCTTCCACAGAAATGCATAGACGTCATTAGCAAATAGAAATAGCGGCATTCACATCAGTATTTCTTTATGACAAAAAAAAAAAAAAAATGCTGACCTTTTCCAGTAGGCGGGGTGTAGGAAAGAGAAGCCGGAGTCGGTGCTGGATGCAGAGTTCAGTGTCGGTGTCAGTATGGGAGTGATTGCTGCAGGACGAGGAATGCTCTGGGGAGGTGCTCGATGCTCCACAGTCTGCGGGATACACAGACAAACACTAAATCATTTGCAACTTAACACAATTAGAAGTCCTGTTGGCTGATAGTGGGGGACTGGCTCTTAAGGTCCCATAGACGCAAAGATTTTTCTTGCCGAACAACCGATTTGGCGAAGTCCGACCAATCCTTCGAAATTATCTTGCGCTCAATGGGATTCGAACGATCGTACATCTTACGATTTTTCGTCCGATATCTGTCAAAAAATTGATCGGCCAGGTAAAAAAATCTTGATGGGTCCCAGTACAATGTATCTATGTCTGCAGGGCCAAGCAGGCAGCTCCCCTCAGTTTTCGCCCGAAACTGTATTTTTAGTTGATGGACACGTCGTACATTTAAACAATCGTTTCGAAATATTAGTGGTCTCACGATAACGATTGGATCTTTTAAAAATCTTTACATCTATGGGCAGCTTTACTTACATAGACTTGAGATACCGCTCTTCAGCTCCGCCACCTGCTTGCTTTGATGCCTTCGCGAGGCAAAGGGTCGGATCTTTTTGGGACGTATCCTCATTGCTTTCAGGTTGGGCCCTCCTCGGGCATCGACCACCTGTGAATACAGTGAGAATCAGGGGCTGAACATAATATTATGTTCTGGGCACACAATAAGCTATACCCTCATACTGTACTGTCTAAGGGAATCAATATGGCACCTCCTCCCATATGTATAAATACAAATATACAGAGAAGGAATGTTCTTTCCTGTATAAACTCTTTGGACTCTTTCAAAAACTTGCAGAATTTATCACAAGCACCAGCGCCACCTAGAGGCTGTTTCTGTCCTGATGTTAAGTCTACAGGTCAGATGATATAGTTGTTTTGGATGTTATTGCCTAATCCAAAGGCTCTCCCCAAGGCAGCCAATGGGGGTACGCTGTCAGGGGCCCTGTGGAAAAGGGGGGAAAGAGGGCCCTGTAAACTTAGTAGTATGGGGCCCTATGATTACCAATTCTTATCCTGCCAGTCCTTTAATAAATATAGTTCAGTAGTCAGCCCCATCACAGATTCCTAAACTATTGGGACCTGACAGGGGCAGGACTTCCCAGTACCCCAATAGTCTGACCCTGGCTCAGCCAATCAACTGCCAGACAATGACTCACAGCAAAGAATAAAACGTTTTCAGAAGCTGCAAAGCCTCCTATTCCCTAAAATTGCCTCAATTCAAACAGTTTCAGGCTTTAAAATGCACTTTTCAAACAACATAAAACTTACTCTTGAACTGCGAGTTGATCAGTAACTTTAGCCATGACGGAAACAGCGGGGGAACAAGGCTTCCAACTGCCCATTGAGTTTGGCGTCACCGCGATCCATGGAGTTTAATAGCAAATCTGATTCTCAGACTACTTGATCCTTGGCAACTGGGTCAGGAGCGTCATCAAGGTTATACATTGGCAGGGAGCAATTTTCTTTCATTCTGCAAAAAAAAATAATAAAGTTTTGGTTAACTTCCCCTTTAAACGTCATATAGCTAATAAAGGAAAGAGGAGAGTAGCAGGGTTCTGTTTGCCCTTGCAGAAGGTAAGAGACAGCGACCAATGATGCAGATGATTGGATTCCAGATATGAGGAGTACCGGGATCATTAAAACAAACCCCCCTCCTCTGAAAACTGCCGTTTCCATGGAAGAGCAACACAACTACTTATCGGAAGGAAAGTGCCTCTTATCTGGGCCGATATCAAGTGTTTGTGTTTGAGGGGGGAGGACAAACACTGCAATTAACACGTTTCCCCCCATACAGGGCTGATGGTTTGGGCTTTATACAGAGACTTTATTTACTTCATTACAGTGTCCGACCCTCCGAAGGTTGGAAACTTTACCCAGACAGAAACCCCTGGGATACTAAATTATTGAGGGCCTTATTATTATTATACAAGAGGCGAATGGAGCTCCAATTAAAAAAAAAACGACCCACTGATAAACAAACCCCTGATCCACCTTAACTCTGCCCACCCTGCTGAAACTTTTAACTGCCAATCCCACTTCTCGGGCTCCTGCCTTTAGTATCCTGTAAACTCCCCTTGATGGTGGTCCTGCCCACGAGCCCACCAATCAGGTCAGGGAATTTGGAATTTTTCACCTAGAACAGCTTCGGGGGTATTGTGGGAGCCTGATGAAGGACTCTAGAAAGAGTAGATGGCAGCTGGAATAACTAAGATCCCTGGCAAGTGCCATATGTTAACTGACCAATCAGGACTGAGAGGGCCCTGGACCTAAGTATATGGTTACGGGTGAGGGAATGGAATGAAGTGTCCCCTCCTTTCTTACTTTATTAAATCAATTACAAGGTCCCGGCTAGGACCCCCCGGCTGAATTCGGTTAAGTCAAATAAATGGAGATATAATAAGTATTTCCTTATGCGCTGACATTCGGTCTGAGCAACTGTCAGCTGCTCTCAGTGTCACCTGGAAATCAGAGCGCGTCACAAAGAGCGGTGAGACTACAGATAAGTGACAGATAGTGGGAGCAGCGAGACTTGATGAAACGCCGCTGAGTTGGCAGCAGCATGGGGTGATCATTGCGTTTACGCTAATTAATGGCGTCCCTCGAGACGAATGTACGAATGTCGAAGAACTTGCAGAGTTTCTCAGAAATGTTAAAGGGGTGGTTCACTTTTGAGTTAACTTTTAGTATGTTATAGAATGGGCAGTTCTAAGAAACATTTTAATTGGTCTTCATTTTTTATATTTTTCTAATTATTTGTCTTTTTCTTCTGACTCTTTCAAATTGGGGTCAATGACCCCATCTAAAAAACAAATGCTCTGTAAAGCTACACATTTATTGTTATTGCTACTATTTTACTCTCCTATTCATATTCTAGTCTCTTTTTTGGTTGCTAGGGTAATTTGGCCCCTAGCAACAAGATGGCTGAAATTGCAAACTAGAGAGCTGGTGAATAAAAAGCTAAATAACTCAAAAACCACAAATAATAAAAAAAAGACAACTAAGGGGTTTAGCAGCTCTACAATTTGCAATTTCAGTAATCTGGTTGCTAGGGTCCACATTACCCTAGCAACCATACATTGAGTTGCATTAACTTTTAGTATGATGTAGAGAGTGATATTCTTAGTTTTTATTTTTTACTATTTGTGGTTTTTGAGTTATTTAGTTTTTTATTCAGCAGCTCTCCAGTTTGCAATTCCAGCCATCTGGTTGCTATGGTCCACATTACCCTAGCAACCATGCACCATGATTTGAATAAGACTGGAATATGAATAGTTGAGGCCTGAATAGAAAGATGAGGAATAAAAAGTAGCAATAACAATACATTTGTAGCCTTACTGTGCATTTGTTTTTAAACGGGGTCAGTAACCCCCCCCATTTGAAAGAAAAAGGCAAACAATTCTTATAAAACTATAAGAGATAAATAATGAGGATCAATTGAAACGTTTCTTAGTATTGACCACTTATATTATCCTTAAAGTTAACTTACAGGGCAACCACACATTTAAGATTAAAATCAGGACTTATGAAGGAAGTCGGAGCACAGGAAGGACTTTGCTCTTCTGGCCTGTGCCCTGTATAAACAGACCCCTCCCTGGTAAGCAGATGTCCATCATGTGAGGGTATTATACATATATTCACTGGAAATCGAATGATCCCCAATAGAAGGAAAGTATGAAGTATGTTCAGCTCCAGCCCTATTCATTGCACTCACACCCCTTTATCAGTATCAGTTTTTATTGCTTTTAAAGGAGAAGGAAAGGCTAAAATTAAGTAAGCTTTATCGGAAAGGTCTATATAAATACACCAGTAAATTCTCAAAGTAATGCTGCTCTGAGTCCTCTGTCAAAAGAAACAGCACATTTCTTTCCTTCTATTGTGTACTCATGGGCTTCTGTATCAGACTTCCTGTTTTCAGCTTAAACCTCCAGCGCTAGGGCTTGAGCATGCTCAGTTTGCTCCTTCCTCCCTCCCTGCTGTAATCTGAGCCAAGGGGTATGAGTGAGCAGGGAGAGACTCAGGCAGGAAGTGATGTCACAGCAAGCTAATATGGCAGCCAGTGGCGTAACTAGATATTACTGGGCCCCACAGCAAATTATTTTTCAGGCCTACAAAATGTTTAGAGGTTGACTTGTTTCTCCAATATTTATTGAAATTGTATATGAATTAGGGCCTCATGGGGCCCCTATACCTCCTGGGCCCCCCTGCAGCCGCAGGGTCTGCTTCCTCTATAGTTACGCCCCTGATTGGCAGCTGCTGGAATAAATATCGTAATGTAGCTTGCACTATTGCAGCTAATCTATTGGCAATAAACTGCGTAGCTTTCTTTCTCCTTTAAAAAGGCACAAGTGATTTTGCGACTCCTGTATCTGTTATTTTTAATTCGGAATTCTCAGCAGGGGGCCCTAAAGACGACATTAATCATCAAAATGAGGGATTGGAATAAAGCTAATTACACCACTATGAGCATTTATCCTATTACCCTGGCAGGGGGCAACACCAAAGCACTAATCAGCACCAAATGAGCTTTCCTGGTCACTCCATATCAGCATTACACCCGGGTAGGCCCCTCCCATTCCTGCCCCTAGCTCAGATAGTCCCTCCCTCTTTAACCTTTAAAGGTACCCCAGAAACTCACCTCCTTGTCTTTTTCTTTTCTGTTTTTGTCCATAGCAGGAGGGCTGGCTTGGTTCCCTGTTCCGGTTGCTATCCATGGCAGGAGAACTTATAGGTGGAGTCAGGGAGCCCTTCCTCCGTTCCTTGGGAAGGTTTGGAGAGGGAATGGTGAATGAAGGGTTGACACATAGTGGAACTATATAGTCACCTTTCCTGTTTTTCCCAGAGGCGTGTCAGGTGGGTGGCTTGTGAAGTTGCTCCTGTCACAGATGATCCGTAGTTAAGGTTGGTTGTTATACCTATTGTGACTTGGTTCCCTCTATAGGAGGTCCTTCCACTGGGTTTTCTTGTTGGGAGCCTCTTTATTGTATTCTGTTTAGTATTGGGATGTAGCTTTTCTCCAGGTCCCTTCTCTTCCTTTCCCTATCTGCTGCTCGTGCACCGTGCTTCTCCAGTGTGGCGCCGAGCTATGACGCGCACAAGTGGAGATGCGCTTGTCCAGCAAGTTAGGTTGCGCGTGTAGCGCAAATTAGGGAAGCGGGGAAGGAAGGCTTTCTCCGTGCCTATCAGCGGCTCCTTTCACCGCTTTCCCTCCGGAGTGGCGTCGGCATGGACGCGCTCAGGTGGGGATCTGCCGAATCAGGAGGTTGCGCGTCTAGCGCAAGGAAGGAGGCGGAGTCAGAGTAGGGGCAGTGAAAGCCGGTTTGCTATCCGGTCGGGTAGGCAGACCAACTAGGTGTGCGCTCGCCTTTCATTAGATAGTGGGTTTTAGCATAGCCGCATGGGGAAAGGTTTAGGTTGCCTCTTCCAAGATGGCGGCTCGGTCAGGACTTTGATCTAGTGACGGCCATCTTGGGGGAAGGATTACTCGTGCTGAAGTTATTTATTTATAGTGAAGCTGAGTCTTCGTTTTTTTTCTGTGTGAAGTAGCTGCACTGTTCTACTGGGGATAGTTTTCTTCCTGTCCTATCTACTAGGTGAGTGTTTTTGATGTTTTTTAGCTGTGTTTGTTGGAATTGTTGAGATGGATCATTCAGCCTCAGGTGCCTCTGCCTTTCAAGCTAGGTAAGTCCCTCCTTAAGGTTTTGTTTCTTTCTGTCTGTTTGGTTCTGTCTTATCTCTCTCTTTTTCTTTTCTTGTTCTTAGCTTGCCTGATAACACTCTTCATAGAAAGCGCAAGACTAAGGGGACACCTATGTCCGAATGTGTGGGATGTTTCAAACCACCTTTAATGAACAAGAAGTTTTGTGAAACTTGCTGGAAGGATCTATGCAGGTCAGCTTCTGACTCCGCTGGAGGAGATAGAGAGACCTTAGAGGAAGGTCAGGTGTCCAGTCAGGAGACATGGGGCGCGAATGAGGGTTCTTCTGAAGAAGAGGACCAGGCTCCTGGTATGGTAGAGATCCTTACAGACTCGGATGAGGATTCCGAAACCTTGCATGAATCGTTTGATTTTTCTTTGGTTTCCCCGCTTATCAAGGCCTTGAAGCTCACACTTGGAGTAGAGGAGGAAGGAGAATCTGCCAAGACTCCTAAGGTGTTACCTACTCCATCTAGGAATCGTCAGACCTTTCCTTTGTTTGGGGAGGTAGCGGAGCTAATTAAGGCAGAATGGCAGAAGGCGGCTAAGAAGGTCTCCTTTGTTTCTCCAGGTACCAGGTTTGCTAGACTGTACCCGTTTAAGGAGACAGAGGTTAAGGAGTGGACCGTACCTCCATCAGTAGACCCAGCGGTCATCCACTTGGCCAAAAAGACAACCTTGCCAATCGATGATTGTTCTGCCTTAAGAGATCCTATGGATAGAAGAGTGGAGTCGGATCTTAGAAAGGCTTTTATGGTGGCTGGAGCAGCATGTAAACCAGCGGTCGCCTTAGTATCTGTAGCCAAAGCCATGTCTTGTTGGATTGAATCCATCGATAAAGCGGTTAATGAGAATGCAGATGTTAAGGAGATTTCAGCAAGTCTGGCAGAGCTGAAGATTGCGGCAGGGTTTATTTCCGAAGGTGCAGTGGATCTTACAAGACTGTCTGCCCGCTCAATGGCTATTTCTGTTGCCGCTAGACGAGCGTTATGGCTCAGGTCCTGGTCAGCGGATACTTCATCCAAGATGAGTTTGTGTACTCTCCCTTTTGAAGGTTCTCGTCTTTTTGGGGTGAAGTTGGATGAAGTTATTACTAAAGCCTCAGGGGGAAAGAGCCAGTTTTTGCCACAGGAAAAGAAGAGACCGCGATTTCAACCTTTTAGGTCTTTTGGTTCTCGTGGTGCGGCAGTGGCAGGTTCCTCTCATCATTCCTTTAGGGGAAATAGAGAGTCTTTCAAACCCTTTGCGTGGAAGAGGGGTCAGTATGCCTTTCCAAGAGGTTATAAGTCCAGGCCAACTCAGCAGCCTAAGAAATCTTCCTGACTATCCGTTGGCAGAGGGGAAAGTGGGAGCCAGGCTGGGGGAGTTTTTTCGTGTCTGGCAAGATACCATCTCAGACCAGTGGGTCCTAGATATTCTAAGAAGAGGATATCATCTGGAGTTTACTTCAGTCCCAAGAGAGGACAGATTCATAATATCACCTTACCCAGCTTCCAAAGACAAAAGAAAGGCTTTGGATCAATACGTTCAGTGGCTATTAGAAGTGGGAGCGGTGATGCCAGTCCCACAAGAAGAACTACAAAAGGGCGTTTATTCTACCCTATTTTTAGTGGAAAAGAGTTCAGGAGGTTGGAGACCGATTCTGAATCTCCAGGAGGTCAACAAACATCTGAAGTATCAGAAGTTCAAGATGGAGTCAATTTTCTCCATCATTGCGGCAGTCTTGCCGGAAGATTGGCTTCTGTCCATAGACCTGCGGGATGCGTATCTCCATATTCCAGTCATACAGACACATCAGAGATTTCTCCGCTTTTCCCTGGCAGGAAGACACTTCCAGTTTCGGTGCCTTCCTTTCGGTCTATCAACTTCTCCAAGGGTTTTTTCCAAAGTGCTGGTTACCCTGATAGCAGCTTTAAGATTGGAGGGGATTTCCATATGGCACTATTTGGACGACATCTTGATATCGGCAAGAAGCAAAGAGACTCTCATTCTCCACCGGGACCGTGTTTTGCAGTGTCTGCAAGACCATGGCTGGTTAATAAATTGGGAGAAAAGTCAGCTTATTCCATCACAGACGCTGCAATATCTGGGAGCAATGTTCGACACCGTGGGGGGAATAGTATCACTTCCTCTTCAGAGAGCTCAGGCTTTGAGGTGTCAGACGGCAGGTGTTCTGGAGAGGACACATGTTACAGCCCAGGAACTAATGTCGTTGATAGGTTCCATGGCGGCAACCATCCCAGTCACGAGATGGGCCAGATGGCACATGAGACCAGCACAGTGGTTATTTCTGGATCAGTGGGACAGGCTGACAAGGGATTGGAATCAACAGATTCAAATTTTTCCAGAATTCAACCAATATCTCAGGTGGTGGCTGTCAATAGAGAATCTCTGCAAGGGTCTCCCTCTAGTCCAACCGAGCTGGAGGATTCTAGTCTCAGATGCATCCACGTGGGGCTGGGGAGCGCATCTGGAAGAAGATTGGATTCAGGGTCTGTGGTCGTCACAGCAGAAGGGAGTACCTTCCAACATACTAGAAATCAGGGCAGCAAAGAAGGCCCTGTTTTCTTTTGCCCATGTTCTTCAGGGGTCCTCGGTCAAGATGTTGATAGACAACACTTCGGCAGTGTCTTATGTCAGGAGACAGGGAGGAACGAGGAGCAGGTCTCTACTTATGGAAGTTCAACCGATTATTTCTTGGGCAGAAAAGAATCTAGTCCTTTTGACAGCGGCCTATCTGCCAGGGGTGGAGAATCAGAAGGCGGATTTTCTGAGTCGGAATGTTCTGTCGGTCCACGAGTGGTCCCTGCATCAAGAGGTATTCCGGTTGCTGGTGGAGAGATGGGGTCTCCCAGAGATCGATTTAATGGCATCAGACAGCAACACCCAGTGTCCAATTTTCTTTTCCAGAAGGTTTTGTCCCAGAGCGGAAGCAACGGACGCTCTTCTACAGACCTGGAGGTTTCAGCTGATGTATGCCTTTCCCCCGGTTCCTCTCATCTCTCAGACCCTTCAGAAGGTGATTCAGGAGAAGGCAGAGTTAATCTTGATTGCTCCAAGATGGCCGCGCAGACCATGGTACCCGCTATTGTCAAAGTTGGCAATTGCTCCACCTTGGCCTCTTCCCAGGAGAAGGGATCTGTTAAGTCAAGGTCCGATTCTACATCCAGATCCAGGAAGCTTATCTCTTCAGGCCTGGAGACTGAGCGCAAGAGACTGGAGGACTTGGGGTTTTCAGAGGGTGTAGTTCAGACCCTGTTAAGATCTAGGAAGCCTTCTACTTCTACAACTTATTACAGAATTTGGGAAAAGTTTTTGGAATGGAAACAATTACAGAATGATTCAGTGGAGATTTCATTGTCTCATATTTTGGGCTTTTTGCAGGAAGGTTTGGATAAGGGTCTACAATATAGAACTCTAAAGGTTCATGTGTCGGCCATTTCAGCATTAACTGACAGATCTTGGGCGGAAGATCCTATGGTGAAGAGGTTTTTTACGGCCGCTCTCAAACTGCGACCACCAGGGAGGTCTGCTTCGGTGGTCTGGAGTCTTCCATTAGTCCTGAAGGCCTTGGCCTCGGAACCATTTGAGCCATTGGAATCTATTTCACTATGGTGTCTGACTATCAAGACTCTTTTTCTGGTGGCGATTGCTTCTGCATCAAGAGTGGGAGAGTTACAGGCGCTTTCCTGTAGTCCGGGCCATATTCTATTCTTACATGATAGGGTCATTCTAAGGCCGGATAAAGCTTTTTTACCTAAGGTCGTTTCCTCATTTCATTTGAAGAAGGAGGTTATTCTTCCTAGATTCATGTCAGAGGATGCGGAGCTGGAGGAGATGCAGAAGATTGACCCTGTACGATGTCTTATCCGCTATTTGGAACTGACGGGTCATTTTAGGATCTCAGAAAGGCTGTTCGTAGTTCCTGCAGGATGTCATAGGGGACAAGCGGCCTCAACTTCAACGATCAGCAGATGGTTGTGTCTTTGCATTTCAAAAGCTTATCAGTCTCAAGGCAAGCTAGCTCCGGAAGGTTTGAGGGCTCATTCGTCTAGGGCAATTGCTGCATCCTGGGCAGCATTGGCAGAGGTCCCAACTTCACAGATTTGCGAGGTAGCTTCTTGGTCATCAGCTAAGACCTTCATTAAACATTATTCATTGGATGTTTCAGTCTCCAGCAATCATGCCTTTGCAGCAGGATCACAGCTTGCTTTTGTATCTGAAGATTAAATTCTTTTTTGGCATAATTTGGTGTCGGAGTTTTGTTTTTCTTCCCACCCTTGTTTTTATTATGGCTTGGTATATCCAGGTGTAATGCTGATATGGAGTGACCAGGAAAAGGGAGAATTGTTTCATACTTACCGTAATTCTCCTTTCCTGGTCACTCTCCATATCAGCATTCCCCACCCTAGAAAGTTAAACTTGGTACAAGACAAGGAGGTGAGTTTCTGGGGTACCTTTAAAGGTTAAAGAGGGAGGGACTATCTGAGCTAGGGGCAGGAATGGGAGGGGCCTACCCGGGTGTAATGCTGATATGGAGAGTGACCAGGAAAGGAGAATTACGGTAAGTATGAAACAATTCTCCCTTTTTTCTTTTTTTTTTATTAAAAAAAAAAACCTTATTTTTCAGTAAATAGCTTTTTCTTTGTACATCCCGGATACAAGGGGGCTTACGATCGGAAGGAAAAAAATTGGACTTTTGTGTCATAAATAGGGTATTTTTATATATATATATATATATATATATATATATATATATATATATATATATATATATATATATGTCATAAATAGGGGATAAGTGAATCTTGAGATTGATGCTCATCTGCGGAGTTAACCCTTAAGTGGGAGGCGATCAGTTACACGGAGGGAGGGACTAGGGTTTTATCAATGGCAGTCTCAGATATTTATTGGACAAAAAGTGACAATAATTGCTGGTTCCGGTGCACTTTTGCACCCATTGCTATAACTAGTGATCAGAAATAAGTTCCACTGAATTAGATATAGGAATGGGACCTGTTATCCAGAATGCTCGGGACCTGGGATTTTCCTGATAACGGACCTTTCTGTAGTTTGGATCTTCATACCTTAAGAACATTAAATTAAGACAATTGGCCTCCAATAAGGATTAATTATCTTAGTTGGGATCAAGTACAACCTATTGTTTTATTATTACACAGAAAAAGGAAATCCAATAAAACCACAAAATGTAAATGCTTTTTTTCTACTAGAAAATCATTAAACATGAAATAAACCCAATAGGCTGGTTTTGCTTCCAATAAGCATTAATTATATCTTAGTTGGGATCAAGTACAAGCGACTGTTTTATTATAACACAGAAAAAGGAAATCCAATAAAACTATTAAAAAAACATTAAATGCGTTTTTTTCCCACCTAGTGAAATCAGAAATCCCAGTTTCAATATTTCGGCTTGGATGAAGGTTTTACGGACAGAAACAAGAGAACAAAATGGTTAAAAATGCACCAAAAATCAACAAAATTGCACTATCATCCCCAAAATAATATACAAAAGGTATTGCGCAGCGAATACGCTATTCACAATGGTGATAAAATATCTTTCTATGCAAAAAATAAAAACAGACGATGTGATAAATAAAAAAAAAAGAAAAACAAATAGTGTAAGTGCGCATACGTGTACAACCGGCAGAATTGCGTGTTATGTGCGTGTGCAGGTGTGTAAATAAATAAGTGTGTATTAATTATTAATTCATTATGAGTAACAAGTGGGTGTAGCTGTATAAAACTGGACAGCTTCAGGACAAAAATGAAAATAATTCAAAAAGTGCTGAAAATATAAATGAAAAGATCACTGTGTACAGCAAAGAGTTAATTTAAAGGGCAATTACCTATAACGCAGTTCCAAGAGGTCCCGCTCCAAACTGAGAACGAAGAGTGTTGGGATGTTTTATACCAATGTCACTTGTTCTTCTCTGGCTGAGACCCCGAAAAAGAATCTTCTCCTGCACCCGAAAATCCCTTCTGTGTCCTCCAATATCTTCTCTTGTCCCCAATATTCCCATCTGCAACTTTACAGCCACCTCCCCCTCACCTGCTCCACATGCAGCTCCTGCTCCTCGGCGATGGGCGGGGCTTACTGATATCAACCAACCAGGCCATAGTGAGGCTTGGAACACAATGTGGGAATTCCAGTGTTGCTAGGCAGCAGTGTATAGAACAGTTGCCCTGGAATCTTCAGCTGGCCGGTAGTCCAGAGAGGAGGAGGAACAGATAGGGAAGGCTCTGGGGAAAGGCAGAGAGAGACAGGGAATGAGAGGGATGTTTTCTTATGGTATATTAGTTTATAGTCTGGCCACTTTTTATTTTATAGGGACTTTCACCCCCTGTTGGAGAATGTCAATGATTTATTATACATTTCTTTTATTTATAAATGTCCTGCCAAAGACTGAGCATTCTGGGAGTTGTAGTTCATAAACAACTTAAAGTCCAATGTCCTTGTGACCCTCCCCCCAGGCTTCCCTCAATGCCTGCACCACTGTAGTACTAACTCCAACACTACTCACATCTTCTCTCATTTCCAGAGACTATTATCCCACTGTTACTATAGGCACCATCTCTCCCTACTATACCTGCTATCCCACAGTCACACTCCCTTCCCAGAGACTATTATCCACTGTTACTATAGGCACCATCTCTCCCTACTATACCTGCTATCCCACAGTCACACTCCCTTCCCAGAGACTATTATCCCATTGTTACTATAGGCAACATCTCTCCCTACTATACCTGCTATCCCACAGTCACAATCCCTTCCCAGAGACTATTATCCACTGTTACTATAGGCACCATCTCTCCCTACTATACCTGCTATCCCACAGTCACACTCCCTTCCCAGAGACTATTATCCCATTGTTACTATAGGCACCATCTCTCCCTACTATACCTGCTATCCCACAGTCACACTCCCTTCCCAGACTATTATCCACTGTTCCTATATGCACTATCAAAAGGTGAGGGGATTAAGCCAATCAGGCCTCAGTATAGTCGAGAGGTAAGCATCCGGGTCTGAGGGTCCCTAAGTGTGAGTTCGGACGGAGGGGTCTTGAATTCCAGAGTAAGGGAACCAAATTGGGCTTGCCTGAGTTTTAAATACCTATAAAATTGAATGGTCTGGGCTTCTACTTTGGCCTTCAGTTGTATATACGAAGGGAAGTTCTTCTCCACCAGTAGGTCATCCGAAAACTTGATCCACAACTGTGACCAATAGTGAAAGTCCTGGAGACTCACAAAGTGGTGCAAGTGGGAGTTCTTCCATAACGGCAGATATGGTGACAGAATTGGAGGGATATGACCTGACGTTTTGTGAGCCGCAGTCCACGCTCTGTATGGAGTTGTAACGGTAGAGGGGCAGGACGTATAATCCGCTAGCTTCCTATAAGGCAGGTTCCTGAGGGCTTCCCATGATCCCACTCGTAGGGCTAGAAGGACTGACCCCACATCAGATTCATCTACATGGAACCAGCTGAGCATGTGGTGGATTTGACTTGCTGAAAAACAATACAAATGTGGGAGTCCGAGTCCACCCTCTAGAATTGGGGCCGTAATTACGTTCCACGATAACCTGGGCACTTTATTGGCCCATAGGAATGGAATCAGAATGGAGTTTATTCTACGAATATAATTCTACGTTATGGGAACCCACAGGGGAGAGTTATGTTGCTTGTGGAGAAATTTGAGCAAAAAATATCATGTTCAAAGGGACTAAGGTAAAACTTAGTCCCTTTGTAAAATGTATAATGAAGCAATAGAATTCTTAATGAATCAGATAAAATTGAGCATAGGACTGGCCAGATATGGGATGACTGTGACGTAGTTGGCCAGCTTAAATATATTGCAATATATGAACAAACAATCCCTGTTTTGTTTAAAGGGTAAGGCATTTTTCAGTAGCGGTATGGACAAAATGTCTCCGTCTTAAATATATTGATAATGGGTTGAGTGCAGAGGACCTCTTGTATTTGTGTATATGTATTTTGTGGTCACAGCCTCATTGCACCCCCTCCTAATGGTTTTAAAAATTAGTGGTGAGCACAACTTTCCCTTGTTTGTTATAGGCTCAATGTTGTCTTCAATAAAGAGTCTTGACAGTCGGCCAGAAAAAGCAAAAGGTTGTCAGCGTAAAGCACCAATTTATCCTCCAGAGTGCCCATTTTTAGCCCTTTTATGTCTGGATTCTGCATAATGAGTAGGGCTAGTGACTCGATGGCAATGGCAAATAAAAGCGGCGACAGGGGACACCCTTTCCTGGTGCCCCGTGCCAATAGAAAGGGATCAGAGAGTGCCCCATGAATTTTAATCCAAGCTGTTGGCATTTGATATAGAAGCTGGATCCAGCCTATGAAATGGGGCCAAATCCAAAGCACCTGAGAGTTTCCCACAGGTACATCCATTCTACTGAATCAAACGCTTTGGCGGCGTCTAAAGATACTATTATCCTGGAGCCTATGTTGTAATGTTGGGTTTGTAGATGTGTATACACCCGTCTGAGGTTAGTCAAGGTGGATTTTTCAGGCATTACCCGTTTGATTGGAGTGAATGATGGAGGAGATCACCTTAACCAATCGCATTGCTCTGATTTTGACAAATATTTTGGTGTCTGTGTTGATCAGGGAGATTGGCCTATATGCATCGCATTGTTCAGGGTCCTTCCCTTCCTTTGTATCAGAATTATGATTGCAGCATGGAATGAGAGAGGAAGAGTGCCTTCTTCAATTGAGTTTAGGAATATTTTGTTGAGGGAAGAAGAAGGGGTTTGCCTTACATGACATACCACGCCACTGGAAATCCATCTTCTCCAGGGGTTTTACCCGTCGAAAGTGAGGCCAGGGCATCTGCTACCTCTAATTTAGTGATTGGACTATCCAAATACAGAGCCTCCTCAGGCATCAGGTGGGGGAATTCTATAGAGCCCAGGAATTCGAATAGTTGTTCATCAGAGTAATGAGCTGGCAAAACACTGTAAATTGTCCTGTGACTTAGAGACCAAGGTCCCCCTGGAGTTCCTGACTCTCAGGATCAGGGTCTGCAAGTCCCGTAGGTTAGTAGGTCTGGCCAGCAGTTTCCCTGCCTTGTGCCCTTGATCAAACACCTTCTGGTTTAGAGGAGTCTCTTTTTTGTTAGTTTAGTTTGCGCAAGTTCAAGGTTGCTTTGGGCCTGACTCAGACACAGTTTGTTGCCCACACCACCTCTGCTTTGCTTAAAGTTTAGGGAGTCTCAACTTCCTTAATCAAGACACCCCTGGCAACAGCTTTGGATGAGTCCCTTAACAGAGCAGGAGAGGCCGTGCCTTGATTGATGGACCAATATGCAACATATTCCTCCTGGGCTTGGTCCCTAATTTGGGGATGAGTAAGCCATAACGGGTTAAGTCTCCAGTTTGCCCGTGCTATCTTGGGGCCTAGTGCCAGAATCACTGATAACGGGGAGTGGTCCGAAAATGCCCTAGGGAGTTATTCCACCGACTCGACCATCTGTGCAAAATCAGCGGAGGCGAGAGCCATATCTATACGTGACAGTGAGCCATAACTGGGGGAATAGCAGGAGTATTGCTGTTCTGTCGGGTGTTTCCATCTCCACAATTCCAAAAGACCTAAGGATTCAGTCCACGTTTTGAGGTTTAGACAGTGGTGCTTAGCCTGGCTCAACCTGTCTAACTGGGGATCCACGTTATTAAAGTCTCCCAGCATGCAAATGGGCACCGCAAGTAGACCAGCGATGATTTTATAAATTTGTTCCAGAACCGCCAATGAGAAGGGGGGAGGACAATATACATTAACAAGCACTAGTGGTTGGTTATTGATTTTGCAACGTAGTACTATGTATTGGCCATAAAAGTCCATGCGGACATCTAAAAAATCAAACAGCACCCCTTTCCGAATCAGTATGGACACTCCTCTCGCATGGGTTGAAAAAGGAGAGGGATAGGCGTGCGCTACCCAGAAACGTTTGAGGGCTAGCAATTTCTGGCCGGTCAGATGAGTCTCCTGAAGAATCAAAAGAATCAATACTGCGGGGCGATATTTCTAAACATAATCAAATAGTAAGGCTCTTTTGAATTTTTGAGCAGTTGAGTCCCCTAACATTCCACGAAACTACTGCTATACCAATCATTTTGTAGTGACATATACATTCTCAGCAGTGTACACCATTACAGAAAAGAAAAATTTAGCACAGAACAGAAAAAGAAACAATAAAAACATGCTTGTCCATATCGTCGCTCTGCTTATGTAGAGACTTTATAACCAGCCACTCTATTGAATGGTCTCGGGATTAAAGCAGGATTAAAGATAAGGTACAGAGCTGCCATCTTGGATCCGCCCCCCCTTTAAGTTAACCTTATTATGATATATTGATTTTCACTTTTTATTATTTGTGGTTTTAGAGTCATTTAGCTTTTTATTCAGCAGCTCTCCAATTTGCAGTTTCCACAATCTGCGTGCTAGGGTACAAATTACCCTAGCAACCACACACTGATTTGATTAAGAGACTGGAATATGAATAGGAGAGGCCTGGATAGAAAGAGGAGTAATAAAAAGTAGCAATAACAATAAATTGTTTTTAGATGGGGAAAGCATCAGAAGAAGAAGGAAAATAAAAAAAACTTTAAAAAATAAATAATGAAGACCAATTGAAATGTTGCTTAGAATTGTTTGCTCTATAACTTACTAAATGTTAACCTGAAGGTGAACCACCACTTTAATATGAAGGCCCCACCTTACGGTAGAGTACCCGCACCCACATTTTTACCTACCTGACCCGCAACTGCCTGATCTGCAAACTGATCCGCGACACGCTGACCACCATAAAGCAGGAAGTGCTATTGCTGGAAACGGGAAGTGACGTCATCAGAAGTGGGCTAGGCAGAAAAAAAAACATTTTTAAAAGAATAAAACTTGACCTGCAAACTCTCACACCCCCCAACCTGCATCTGAAAGTCCTTCCTACAACCTACAGGTTCGCTGCTTATTTGGGGGGTACCCAACACCCTGCAGGGCTCTACCCTGGGGTACTCAGACTCTTAGGACTGCCCTGCCTGGGAGCACAGGGAAAATGGCACCAATCAGCTCTCCAACACTTGGATGCTCCATTGGGGTAACAGATTAGGAGACTGGTATATTGTTTTGTACCAATTTGAATATTTTTTCCCGGTGTCCCGCCAGCCCATTCCGACACTGCCCCTGGCCAGTTTTCAAATGGGGGTCACTGACCCCATCTAAAAACAAATGCTCAGTAAAGCTACAAATGATCTGTTATTGCTTTTTTTATTACTCTTTCTATTCAGCCCCTCCCCTATTCATATCCCAGTCTCTTATTCAAATAAGTCAATGGTTGCTAGGGTATTTTGGACCCTAGCAACCATATTTTGTAAACTGCAAACTGGAGAGCTGCTGAATAAAAAAGATGAATAACTCAAAAACCACAAATAAAAATGAAAACCAATTACAAATTATCGCAGAATATCACTCTCAACATCATACTAAAAGTTAACTCAAAGGTGAACAACCCCTTTTAGTTAACTTTTAGTATGATATTAGTTTTCATTTTTTATTATTTATGGTTTTTGAGTTTATTTAGCTTTTTATTCAACAGCTCTCCAGTTTGCAGTTTCCAAAATCTGGTTGCTACGGTCCATATTCCCCTAGCAACCACGCATTGACTTGAATAAAAGACTGGAGTATGAAAGGCAGAGGCCTGAATAGAAAGAGGAGTAATAAAAAGTTGCAATAACAATAAATTTGTAGCCTTACAGAGCATTTGTTTTTAGATGGGGTCAGTGACCCCCATTTGAAATCTGGAAAGAGTTAGAAGAAGAAGGCAAATAATAAAAAAAACTATAAAAAAATAAATAACGAAGACCAAAAGTTGCTTAGAATCAGCCATTCTATGAAATACTAAAAGTTAACTTAAAGGACTTAAAGGAGACGCACAATCACACTGGCCAGTCAGGGAAAGCGCAGATTGTGAGCGGCCTGAGCTGGGTAGCGCTGCGTGCAGAGAACTCAAGCTGAGCAATGGGTAAGGGCAACTGGTGGAAGTGGGAAGTTGTATAAACCCCACAGAGCTGTCAGGCAGAGGGAATATTCTTGGTGCCAGAATAGCCGTCTTTCTCTGATCTGATCCGTAGCCGGATGGCATTGGGCAGGGGCCTGCCATTCACAAACACGCCGTCCAGCTCGTTCACTTCCCCGAAGGCAGGCTCTGCAGAGAAACACAAGTATAAGCGCAGTCGACTCCACATACGAGGTGAGAGCTCTATCCCTCCGTCCAGTAGTTCCACTCTGGTCACGTCGTACAAACAATTCAATGAGGTTGAAGGCGCAATCACTGGCTCAATGGTAGGGATAGAGATTACCAATACAGGTAAAAGAAGGATTTTTAACTTACCGAAAAATCTTTTTCTAGACGGCCTGGACTGTCAGTGCAGACGCTATGGGGTTAAGTATCCATCTCCGGAGGCAGGACAGAAGAAAAAGATTCGGCTCCACCCCCTTGATATATACTGATGCTCCTCCTGAACCCCTCAGTTAGTTTGCCAGCTTAGTGTGGAGGAGAATAGCAGAAAAAACATGCAAGCAGTGTACAACATAACAATATCATAACATGTTAACATAACAACTTAACAGAACGGAATTATCAGGGTGGGGCTTACTGCACTGACAGTCCAGGCCGTCTAGAAAAAGATTTTTCGGTAAGTTAAAAATCCTTCTCTCTCTAGCCGGCCCTTCCTGTCAGTGCAGACGCTATGGGGACGTCCAAAAGCTGGTCCCCGATCTGGGTGGGATGAGATAATTACTAGCGCCTCACTGCAGCCTGTAAAACTTTCCTACCAAAGGCTGCAGGGGCTGAATGAAAGACGTGTAGTCTGTAAAATTTGGAAAAGGTTGAGAGTGAAGCCCAAGTGGCTGCTCTACAAATTTGTTCAGGTGTTGCTGAATTATAAAGAGCCCAAGAAGTGCTCAGTGCCCTGGTGGAATGAGCTTTGACTTTAAACGGTCTGGATTTGTCAATGACATCGTAAGCACAATTAATTGTGTCCACCAACCACCTAGCAATAGTTCGCTGGAGAACCCTGGTTGTACCCATAAGTCACCAAAAAGGTATCTGTCTTCCTATAGGATTTGGACCTATCCAAATAATAACGAATTGCTCTGACCACATCTAGCTTGTGCAATTCTTTTTCTTTCACATTAGAGGGCCGTGGACATAGTGAAGGTAAGTTAATCTCCTCGTTAATGTGAAAGGAAGAGACAACCTTGGGAGTAAATGATGGAACTGTACGAAAAACCACCCTGTCTTGGTGCAGAATAAGCCAAGGTTCTTTTTGGGATAGGGCCGCTATATCTGAAACCCGTTTCGCAGATGTAATTGCTAAGAGAAAAGACATCTTCCAGGTAAGGAACTTCAAGGAACAAGATGCTAATGGCTCAAAGGGGGGGCCCTGCAAGGCGTGGAGCACTGTGGTAAGGTCCCAAGGGGGAGTGGGGTCCCTAAAGGGAGGCCTAACCTTACCCACCCCTTGAAGAAACTGTATAAGGTCTGGTTCCCTAGCCCACTGATGCTGAAGCAATAAGGAAAGCGCTGAAACCTGGCCTTTCAGAGTAGCCAAGGATAAGCCGAGTTGAAAACCCTGAGTGAGAAATTCGACAATGGTTTGTATAGAGGCTTGGCGCCATGGAAACCCCATGGCCTCACACCAGTCTATAAAAGTCTTCCATGTTTTATGGTAAACCTTAGATGTGGATTGTTTTCGGGCTTTCAGCAGAATGTCTGTGGCCTGTTCTGAAAACCCTTTGGCCAGCCAGATTTCGGATTCAAGAGCCACGCCGTCAAATGGAGACCTTGTAAATTGTCGTGTTTTACTGGGCCTTGCATTAGTAAATCCTGTCTGAGAGGCAACCGCCACGGAGGAGCTACTAGTAAGGTCATAATCTCGGAGTACCATGCCCTCCTTGGCCAATCTGGGGCGATAAGTATGGTTTGCGTCCCCTCCTGTCGGATCTTGCGTATGACTCGTGGCAGTAGAGCTAGAGGTGGAAAAGCATAAACCTTCCCGAAAGTCCATGGTATGACTAAGGCGTCCACAAACGCTGCCCCCGGGTCTTGAGACCTGGCGCAGTAAGTAGGAACTTTGAAGTTGTGTCTTGAGGCCAACATGTCTTTGTCTGGTGCCCCACATCTGGAAACGAGTTGTTGAAACACCTCTGGATGCAGTTCCCACTCTCCTTGGTCTATCTGTTGCCGGCTGAGGTAATCCGCCTCCCAATTTAGTACGCCCGGTATGAAAACTGCGGAGACGACTGGAACATGGGATTCCGCCCAGTCGAAGATCTGAGCCACTTCCTTCATTGCTCGGGGGCTGCGAGTACCGCCCTGTTTGTTTAGGTAGGCCACTGCTGTGGCATTGTCGGACTGAATCCTGAGCGGTCTTCCCGTCAGTTCCGGTGACCAATGAAGAAGGGCATTCTTTATCGCTCTGATTTCTAGAACGTTGATTGGTAACCTGGATTCCTCCGGCGACCAGGTGCCTTGGCAATTGCGAGGTGGCCAAGTGGCCCCCCAACCCGTGAGACTGGCGTCTGTTGTGACCACTGTCCATTGGTGTGTGGTCCAAGTTCTCCCCGAGGCAAGGTTGGGCGTCAATGTCCACCATTGTAATGACTGCTTTATTGACTCTGTCATTGGAATTTGTTGGGACAGGTTGAAGTGATCCTTGTTCCAATGCCTCAGAAAATGATTTTGAAACACTCTCATGTGGAACCTGCCGAAGGGCAGGGCCTCCAGTGCTGCTACCATGTAGCCCAACAAACGAAGGCAAAGTTCTGCGGACACCGTGGATAGCAGGCGGACATGATGAGCTGTGAGCGTGATCGTTTGGATCTTCTCTGAGGTCAATGAGATAGTCTGCAGGGAGGAGTCGAACCACATCCCCAGGAATTGGATTTTCTGTGACGGTTGGAGCTGGCTCTTTTTGTGGTTGATGAGCCAACCGTGTTGTTTGAGAGCAGTGACACAAATTTGAGTGTCTCGAAGACTCTGCTCGTAGGAAGGCGACCTTATTAGGAGGTCGTCCAAATATGGGGAGAGTGTGATCCCTTGGTGTCTGAGGTAAGCAATGAGAGGACTGAGGACTTTCGTAAACACCCTGGGCGCTGTGCATAGGCCGAAAGGAAGAGCCCTGAACTGATAATGGTTCTGGAGGATTGTGAACCGCAAGTACTGTTGAGAGATTGCCCTGATGGGGACGTGTAAGTACGCATCCTGTAAGTCTACCTTTGTCATGTAACAGTGGTCCGTCATGGACATCAGGACTGATCGAATCGATTCCATGCGAAATTTCAGCTTGGAGACAAACCGATTCAGGGGTTTCAAGTTGAGTATTGGCCTGAAGGAGCCCTCCTTCTTTGTAATCAGAAACAAATTGGAATAAAAGCCTTTGTAACACTCTTGTAGTGGAACTTTGGTAATGACATTGTTGCGCAACAGTTCGCTGACAATGTTGAGGAGAGCTTGTAACTTGACGGGATCCTTTGGTATGGACGATTGTATGAAAGTGCGGGGAGGTAGGGTGTCGAAAGGAATCCTGTAACCCTCGCTGATGATAGTTAGAACCCAATCGTCTTGAATGTGTGACTGCCAATGTGGGAGAAATTCGAAAAGGCGGCCACCTACTCCTCCCCGACTTGAACTGTGTGAGTCAGGTGGAAGTGGTCTTGGGGGGACCTGGTTTCCGATGCTGCCATGGTTGGTTAGACCAAGCGGGTCTGCCCTTCTTCGAGTCCGTACCGGTTTGCGAGGACCGAAAATTGGAGTTACGAAAGGGTCGAAAGGAACGGTTTTGGGAGTTCCATTGTCTATTATATGGCCTACTGGAAGATTCTTGTCTAGGCCGTTTACCTGACGGTAAGAAGGTGCTTTTGCCCCCCGTAACTTCTGTTATAATTTGCTTTAAATCGGGTCCAAAAAGCGTATCACCCGTATACTTGAGATTAATCAACCTGGTTTTGGACGCTGTATCTCCAGTCCATTGTCGCAACCAAAGTGCTCTTCTGGCAACTGTTGTGTCGACACTAGTTTTGGCTGCCAGTTTTACTGTATCCATAGCTGCGTCAGATAAAAAGGCCAAAGCGGAACTAAGACGTTGTAGTTCCTCCTGTAACTCCTCAGGTGGTAAGGGCTTGTGTAGTAGCTCCTGACACCAGAAACGAGCTGTACGTGCTAAACCAGCTGAAGCTACCGCTGGTCGGAGGATAGCTGTGGCGTGTGTGTAGCCTTTCCTCAGGGAAGCTTCCATCTTCTTATCCATCGGATCCTTAAAAGCAGCATCTTCAGTAGGTAGTGTGGTATTTTTGGATAATCTGGCAATTGCTGAATCTACCTTGGGTGCCCTATCCCAGACCTTTTGGTGATCCGCAGGGATAGGGTAGGTGCTAAGGAAGCGCTGTGTGAGCGTGAGTCTGTGATCAGGTTTTGACCACTCGTTGTCAATAATCTGTGCTACAGATCTAAACACAGGAAAAACTCTAGATTTTTTGGGTTGCACTCCTAAGACCTTGTCAGCTTTGGAAGTAGCAGTGGTCTCATCTTTGATTTCTAAAGTGGCTAGCATTTCCCGTAATAAGCGTTTGGCTATGTCAGGGCCTGCAATAGAGCGATATTGATGCTCATTGTCTGATTCGTCCGAAGACACTTCGCTAACAGAAAGTTCCCCTGGTTCTGGGTCACTATCCTGATCACTGTTAGTACTGGAATCTGAAGACTCCGTGTCTAACCGTAGTTGGGGTTTCCTTTTCTTACCGTGAGGCGGTATTTTATTGACTGACGATTGAATAGTGGACTTAATCCAGTCAAATAATTCTTCGATTTGAGGTGTTTTAGATGAAGTTGAAGGATTTTGTTGTGGTGCTGCATTTATTTGAGGAGTCTCCTCAATATCCTGGGACAGAATTGGGTGAGGTGATAAGACTGGCGCTGAATCAAGTGGATCTGCACAGTCCAGACATATGCTATCTTCCCCTTTGCGTAATGTATGTTTACATTTCTTGCACTTTTTGAATTGGGTATGGGTTCGTTTGCCTGTGGCCTTTTTGGCCTTTGGTGTAGAGATGGCACTAGACATATCTTTTCTGAGGTCTTCTAGTACACCTTCAGTGTCCATGATACTGTATCTGTAGGACAGAAAATAGTAGGACTGTATCAATAAAGAAACATGATGCCCATAGTAGATTTAGATATCAGCATGATGTTATAAGGTAACCTATCGCCAAAACTGTACATAAGAGTAATGATTTAAACAGTAATGAGAGCCTACAGGCTATATTACTGAAAAAACGGCTTGTTTCTTGTAAGAAAAAAACGTCCATGAAGAAAGAAAAGAGTTGCCATGGTACCTACAAGCTGATTTGAATCCATCAAAACAGACAAAAAGGGCAGATACATCTTTATACATGGCTTCCTCCAATCTCAAGAGGTGGTGCTTGCCTCTATATATGTACCTCCCCCTTACACAGATGAGTGTCTGGTGCAACTAATCCAATTTATAGCACAGTTCCCCATGTTGCCGTAGTAGCTATAGGAGACTATAATGCCCTTATAGACCCCAACATGGATAGGCTGCGTAGAGATGGTAGGACAGTCTCGACCCCCCGCACACAATCTATTAGCCATAACAGAGACGGCTGGCCTAGTGGAAGCATGGAGACATTACCACCGGGAGTAAGGCAATACTCATGCTTCTCCACCTCACATATGATCCTGTCGAATAGATCATGCCTTTCTGAGCCAAAGAGCGCTCACATCGGTGAAGAGTATTAAATACCTGCCGAGAGGCATCTCAGACTACGCCCCATTGGAATTAGAATTGAGGCTAGAGCCCCAGCAAAGCAGACCCAGATGTCTCTTAATCCTCTCTGGTTGCACCTACTTAAAAATCAGGATAGAGTAGAAGAAACCATTACTGACCTTTTAGGGGCCATTGAGGATTCAGACGACCACCTCAATGGGGGGGAGGCGCTGAAAGGGCATCTCCGTGAGTTCTTTCATGTAGAAATCAATGCCTACAAGGGTCAATACGCCATTAGGCAACAACAGCTAGAACAGAAGTAATTAGGATAGAAACACAAGTCGCAATACATCCCACAAATCAAGGATTTGAGGAACTGAATTCAGTGCAAGAGGCGGTTGCAGACTATATGACTGAAAAGGCAAAGCAACAGTACCTTTTCTCCAAAGTAAATATTCTCGAGCACAGAGAAAAAGCAGGGAAAATGCTAGCCCACTTGTCCAGACAATACTCAACACCCCCTGCTATCGGCCTCCAAAAAGACGCAAATCGGAATCCAACCGCAGATCCGCTGGAAATACAAAATATTCTAAAGGGCTTCTACTCCAAGCTGTACTCGTCCACCCTAGCCCCCACAGATATGCCAGGGGTAGTAGCATTCCTTAACTCAATGCAGCTTCCCCAACTAATTCCCGAGTATCGAGGGTACCTGGAGTCAAGTATATTCCTAATTGAGGTGCAAGAGGCCAATGATTCTTTCCCTAATGGGAAAGCTGCAGGTGCTGATGGATTGCCCATAGAGCCCTGTATAAGGTCTGGAGTACATTAATTCCCAAAAACCTGTCCCCTATCCAAGCACTCCTCATGGTGCCTGTCAAAGCTAACAGGACTAACCTCAACCCCATTTTAGGGAATGTCAAGTGGGTCTTATCCAAGATTACCCATCTAATGGGAATTTCAAATGTTGACCCGTCTACCCCGCTATGGGGAAATGCCAACCTGGGCGGAGTGGTGGAGCTAAAGCCCCCAGAAGGTTGGTTAGACAAAGGGGTACGCACAATAGATGATGTATGGTGACATGACAAACCCCTTGCATTCTCCGAACTTGAGCTGGTAGGGCCACCCCCTCATCCCATTGGTTATTCTATATGAGGCTCAGGTTAAAGCTAACAAAGTGGTACAAAGAGAAGCCCCGGGAAATAGCTGGGCACCCAGTCATTGCACTAATAAATACAGAAATGACCCAGGGCATAAGTTCAAGGGTGTACAAACTGATCTGTAAGTAACGACACAAGGATAAAGCCTTAAAATGCAGAGAGCAATGGGAAAGGGATCTTGGAGTCCTTACTGATACGCAGTGGTCGGCTGCACTTAAAGCCCCGTCTCAAGTGTCCTTCATTCCTAGGCACAGAATATTACAGCTGTACCTCCTACATAAGGCCTACTACACGAGGAGCAGACTAATGTTCCCCAATCTCTCACCACAATGTCTTAGATGCAAACAAGCAGTGGGGGATCTACTACATACCCTTTGGAGTTGCCCCAAGCTTTAGGCATACTGGAGCGAGACACTGGAGATCCTAGAGGAAGTAACGGGGAGGGATAACCTAAATGACCCTAAACTATGCGTATTAAATATACAGTCAGATACTATTGTGGACTCTCAAGGGGCTCTATTCCTAAGTAAAGCTCTATTTCAAGTGCATAGAATCATTACCCTTAACTGGAAAGCAGAGGCCCCGCCAGTAGTAGCACATTGGATAAATGAGGTGTCTAATCCGGCCAACACAGAGTTCATGTTAGCCAAATATAAGGGCTGTCTGGATAAGTTCCATAGGATATGGGACCCCTGGCTAAGGAAATAACCCCCGCAGAGGTACTGGAGCTGTGATTATTTGTAAAATAAACTCTGTCAGGGTAAAGTATAGTGTGACCAGACATAAGTAGATATTAGCTAGAACTGGATCATTATTGTCTCCTGTAATGGAATATTGTTGTCAAGCTCATACGTATATCCTACTGAATGTGATGTATAAATTTGCTTATGTTCAATAAAACTTACCTGAACAAAATAAAAGTTAACTCAAGGTGAACAACCCCTTTAAGTTAACTTTTAGTATGATATTTTGGTTTCCATTTTTTATTATTTGTGGTTTTTGAGTTATAGAGCTTTTTATTCAGCAGTTCTCCAGTTTGCAGTTTCCAATATCTGGTTGCTAGGGTTCAAATTACCCTAGCAACCATGAAATGACTTGAATAAGAGACTGCAATATGAAAGGCAGAGGCCTAAATAGAAAGATGAGCAATAAAAAGTAGGATAAACAATAATTTGTAGCCTTACTGAGCATTGGTTTTAGATGGAGTCAATGACCCCCCATTTGAAATCTGGAAAAAGTCAGAAGAAGGCAAATATTGAAAAAAAAACGATGAAAAATAAATAACGAAGACCAAAAGTTGCTTAGAATCGCCCATTCTATAAAATACTAAAAGTTAACTCAAAGGTGAACCACAACTTTATTATGGTGGCCCAACCCTGGGGAAGAGTCCTGCGTGGAAACAATTTTTAATACCAAGACCTGTAACCCACACCCACATTTTTACCTACCTGACCCGCAACTGCCTGATCTGCAAACTGATCCACGAAAAGCTGACCACCATAAAGCAGGAAGTGCCGTTGCTGGAAACAGGAAGTGACGTCATCAGAAGTGGGCTAGGCAGAAAAAAAAACATTTTTAAAGGAATAAAACTTTTCAAGATCCACAACTTGACCTGCAAACCCTCAGACCCCCAACCTGCATCTGAAAGTCCTTCCTACATCCTACAGGTTCGCTGTTTTTTGGGGGGTACCCAACACCCTGCAGGGCTCTACCCTGGGGTACTCAGACTCTTAGGACTGCCCTGCCTGGGAGCACAGGGAAAATGGCACCAATCAGCTCTCCAACACTCGGATGCTCCATTGGGGTAAAAGGCGGATAAATTATAGTCCCTCGTGCCCAGTGTGTTATAGTTGACAAACAAGCCCATTTATTGTGGAGGAGAAAACGTGTCTTTGCTGATAGAAGTGAATCCTTGTAGGTCTGCTCTATGGACTCCCATTCAATAATCACACGCAATAACATGGAAATAATTATTCTGCCGGGAGATTCTAATGAGCTTTTAGTCTTCTATCCGTGCAAACGTTGCTCAGAGACGCGCTGTGGTTTCCGATGGTGTGTGTGTGGCAAAGTTGTGTTGGGTTCTTATCTGAGGTTCCCAGACTGTAGAGCTTGACACCCAGTTAGGATAAGATGTTGGGTGTCTTTTTTCGTAAATATCACTGAAAGATCATCTTGAAGGCCAAGTAGGTGAAGCCTTTTGGTGGATGTCTATTTTCTGTCCTACATACCCTGAAAGACAATCATGAAAGCCAGTTAGGGTAAGATTTGGGGTAAGCGTTACTGACCTAGTTACCCCTGAAAAGCCACCTTGAAAGGCCATTTCAGTGAGATTTGGGGTGAAGTTATCTGATGTCCTAGATATTCTACGTACTATGGGGGAAAATCACTAACGGGCGAAAATTCGCCAGCGACGGCTTCATCGCCTTCGCCACACTTCGCCAGGCGCAACTTCACACAGACAACAATAATTCACCAAGTTGCGAAGTTTCGTTGCCACCACCAAACACTTGTGAAGTTGCGATGTTACTACGGGAAGGCATAGCGAAGTTGCACTAGCGTTAGTGCATATGGCGGGAAGTTAAATTTCAATGGACGTATATGTTGCAGCAAATACATTACACTACAGAAGCCCAGGGAACCTTAAGAAATAAAATAAAGTTGTTATATTGCCCTACACATGAGCCCACAGTATAGTTTATGTGCCATATGTAAGGCCCGGACTGACTCTCTGTTGAGGGGCTGCTGTAAGTTGCCATAGACAGTCACTATTTAGTGGGCTGATGGGGGGCTGCTTGGGCCTCTGTATACTTGGAATGCCAGGGCCTATTGTGAATCTCAGTCCGGACCTGGTAAGGAAATGTAGGGGGAAAGGAGGGAACCAAAAAAAAAAATGTACAATCTCTTTTAGCCTATCACCTTGTAAAAAGGAAAAGCCATTGTTTTTTGGGACTTAGAAAACATTTAAACTTTTTTTTGACCAAGTCCTATCTACTCTATTGCACTTCGCCTGCTCTGAGGTGGCGAAGGCAAGTCTGGTGATAGAGTTAACGTTCAGTAAAAACATAAACTCAGTGAATTTGCGTAGTAACGCTCTTTCGCCAGAGCGAAAACACACCTGCCGTTAGAGTGCGAAGTTGCGCTAGAGTCCATCTCCTAATTATGCCGGTGCCCATTAGTAAATTGGCGAAGTGCCAAAATGACGTCACGCTGGCGAATTTTCTCCAGCATTAGCCACTTTGCCCTTTAGTAAATTTGCCCCTATGGCTTAATAGCTGATGATTTCTTATATCGTAGATACCTCTGAAAGACCATCATGAAGGCCAATTAGGGGAAAATGTGGGTCAAGTGTCTGTTTGATGTCCTAGATACCCCTGAAACATCATCTTGAAGGCCATCGGGGCCAGTTAGGGTGAGATTTGGGAAGAATGCCCAGGATACAAAACTCTATTATGGTTCGTTAGGGTGGAATTTGGGGTCTAATGTTTGAAACCATGGCTGATAGTCATTGATATTTCCTACATCTGGAACTTTGTTATGAACTAAAGGGGGGGGGGGCTGAACAAAAGCTGGACCTCCTACTACAGGATCTATCTTTTTATCTCCCTCTCTCTATCTGTCTGTATCCACCATTCACCAGTCTACTTCTATCTATGCATCTCATATGATCTCTCTCTCAGTGTATCTGTCTCAATCTCTCCATAAATAGAATAAATTTGAACAAAGAATAATAAGATAACGAAGATAATTCTAACCCATCTCTTGCTTGAACGTTCTGTACACCCAAAGCCTGGCCAGCGGCACCCAAGGTCATTGCTGTGAAGGTGCAATTGTCACGGGGGCCTATCGGCTCTCAGCGGGGGAAGTCCGGACCTAGGAGGAAGCTTCTGGTTAAAGTCCAAGATCGCGGTACAGAAGGGATCAAGAATAAACGTAGTCAAGATACAGGCAATAGTTCAAAAGGCTGGCGGCAATAATCAAAACAGAAAAATCCAATAATCAGCAATCACAGGAAAATAGAAACAGCCAGGAATGAAGTAGCCAAATCCTACAATCGGGCATTGAACCCGTGACCTTGGTGTCCTTTTATTTTAAATTTTGGCACCAGAGACGTCATCACGCATCTACACCCGTGTCCAGGGTCGGACTGGGGGACCTCTGTCCAGGGCCCCCTGTGGCCCCCCTACTGTGAGGTGCCGATCGGGCCACACGCATGAATGAGCACACAGCGCGCATGCGCGAACAGCGGGCGCATGTGCAGACGGCGCTGAAAGAAAACTTTTTTTTTTTTAGAATTCCTATATCAGAAGAGGGGTCTGGCCCAGCGGTGGCCCACCGGGTTTTTTCCCGGTTTCCCGCCTGGCCAGTATGACACTGCCGGCGTCACTAGGCTGTTGTCCACGTGGTGGCTATGGGTGCCGTCATCTTGGAAGCGGCGCTGTAGAGGAACGGTGAGCCCTGACAGCAATGCCCTCTCAGTGGGAGGCCATAAGTACCCACTTCTCTCTCTCTCGGCAGCCCTATCTCTAACCCCCTTTTGTTCTCGCCTGATTGCTTTCCATTAAGGGCAACAAATTTTTATTTGTGTGATTCCTCTTCATGCTGCATTAGCTTAAGGGGGTCAAGTACTCTCCCCTCAAACTGTACTCTCCCCTCATACAATACTCTTCCATCATACAATACTCTCCCCTCATACAGTACTCTCCGTTCATTCAGTACTCTCCCCTCATCTGTACTCTTCCATCATATATTAGTCTCCCCTCAACGCGTCGGGCAGGGTTGACAGGTCTAATTATAAACCACCAGCAACCCTGGCGTTGGCATTTGAATTCTCGGATCACACGGTAAACACACAATATCCAAAACTTTAATACACAGTACTCTCCCCTCGTATTGCACTCTCCCCTCATCTGTACTCTTCCCTCATACAATACTCTCCCCTCATACAGTACTCTTTCCTCATAAAGTACTCTCCCCTCATACAGTACTTTCCCCTTATACAGTACTCTTCCATCATACATTACTCTTCCCTCAATGCAGGGTTGCCAGGTCTAATTTTAAACCACCAGCTACACTTTATTATAAAGAATAGGTGGGATACATAAACTACTTGAGCGCCTAGTCTACAACCGACTAACCTCATTCCTCCCTGACAATAACCTGCTGGACCCCCTACAATCTGGTTTTAAGCCACAACACTCCACTGAAACTGCACTGACTCGACTAACTAATGACCTTTTAACCGCTAAAGCCAACAATCATTTCTCACTACTAATACTACTTGATCTCTCAGCTGCATCTGACACTGTAGATCACCCTCTCCTCCTCCAGTCCCTCCATTCACTTGGCCTTCGTGACACAGCCCTGTCCTGGTTCTCTTCTTACTTTACTAATCGTTACTTCAGTGTCTCCTACAACTGAGTAGCATCTTCTCCCCTACCTCTTTCTGTTGGGGTTCCTCAAGGCTCTGTCCAGGGACCATTACTATTCTCCCTCTATACTTCCTCCCTCTGCAAATTAATCAACTCGTATGGTTTCCACTACCACCTCTATGCTGACGATACTCAGATCTATCTCTCATCTCCTGATCTCAACCCAGAACTCCTAACTCGCATCTCCTCCTGCCTGTCCGCTATCTCTACCTGGATGTCACAACGCTGCCTTAAATTAAACCTCTCTAAAACTGAAATGGTTCTCTTTCCTCCAACTAACACCAGTAACATCCCAAAGGATCCATCATAGCTAACAATTCCACTATCACTCTGTCTCCCCAGGCCTTGGGGTTATCCTAGATTCTGCCCTGTCATTCACTCCTCATATCCAGTCACTTATTAAATCATGTCACTTCCACCTAAGGAACATATCCAAAATACCATCATTTATCACCCAAGATGCTGCCAAAATTCTTGTTCACTCTCTCGTCATATCACGTCTAGACTACTGTAACTCTCTTTTAATTGGCCTTCCCCTCCAGAGACTGTCACCTCTCCAGTCAATAATGAACACTGCTGCGAGGCTCATACACCTCAGCAACCGCTCCTCCTCTGCCTCGCCATTCTGTCAATCCCTGCACTGGCTTCCGCTACCTTTCAGAATCAAATTCAAATTAATGACCCTGACTTCAAAGCACTTCATAACTCTGCCCCATCCTACATCTCTGAACTCATCTCTATATACTCACCCAACCACTTACTACGCTCCTCTACTGACCTGCTACTCAACTCTTCTCTCAATACCTCCTCACACACTCGCATTCAAGACTTTGCAAGGGCTGCACCCCTCCTCTGGAACTCTCTCCCACGGTCTGTACGACTTTCTCCCAACTTTTCTGCTTTGAAGAAATCTCTTAAAACGCACTTCTTTCGAAAAGCCTACCCTCACTCTGCTTAACTACCAAATACAACACCACATACAGTACCACATTTCTCACCCACTTAATTCGATCTAGCCCACTCCAACACCTTGTGTATTATTCCCTTCCCTTTAGAGTGTATGCTCTTTTGCATAGGGCCTTTCTCACCTTTTGTACCTGTATTGATTGTGATGTATGTAACTCCATATGTTCTATGTATATAATTCATGTGATTTAGTTGTATAATCACATTTACTTTACAGTGCTACACAATATGTTGGCGCTATATAAATACATGTTAATAATAATAAAATAATAATAATACAGCAGAAACATGGGAGTTAGTCAGGAATGGGACAACCCCGTTACCTGAAGCCCCAATGCTCCTTCTGATGATGTCAGTTGAAAATCGATAGTGATGTCAGAGTGTTGGAAATACAGGTTACAGACTAACGTTTCGGCCCAACGAGGCCTTTCTCAAAGTGCTAACATAGTATTAAAACGAGCCTTATATCTATGTACTGGCGGGAAAAACAGCAGTCACAACTATGACGTGAGAACTAAGCGACTGCCTATTAAATCCATCACATTAAGTACATAAATAGTGTAAACCATGTCATTAAGATGTATGCATCAGTCAGTCTGTTGTGTTATCACCTTACACACTTCAGCATACTCACATACTTGATTATCAATAAAAGGGCTAAAAACAAACCATTAAGTAACACTATGTAGTTGATTGTTAACCGAAGTGAACATAATGTGTTACAAATGTTACTAATGTGACTTCCTTTGAATATGATATTATCAGCCTCCCTGTCCATGTCCCAGCTCCTACTCAATTCCCTATATACACCCCAATAAAACTATTGATGCTTCTATCAGCAGCTATTAAGCTCCATCACTGCACTCTTAAGTTATATACCTTATGGCATCTAATTATCTACATCCCATGCTGTTGCTGAACTACACATCCCATGCTGTTGTTAAACGACACATTTAATATATAAGCTAAAGTTGGTATTTAATCTTACTGTGAGGCTGGTTTACACTATTTATGTACTTAATGTGATGTATTTAATAGGCAGTCGCTTAGTTCTCACGTCATAGTTGTGACTGCTGTTTTTCCCGCCAGTACATAGAAATACTATGTTAGCACTTTGAGAAAGGCCTTGTTGGGCTGAAACGTTAGTCTGTAACCTGCATTAAAGCTATCTATAATCGTTTACTCCCTGAGAGTGTGGTTCTTTTTTAGAAGATATATATATATATATATATATATATATATATATATATATATATATATATATATATATATGAAATTAAGCACCTAATCTGTTATATATATCGCAAAGTAGAAAACCTCTAATGAAAAGAAACACGATTGCTTTACAACAGGAAATTTTGTAACAATTTGTAACTTATGAACTTGCAACTTGTGAACTTTATGATACATTTAACTAATATGAAGTAGTGTAGTGATGTGCGGGTCGGGTTTTTCTCCGCGCCCGCCTGAGCCTGACTTCTGACTTCCCTTTATAGACCCAACCCGCTGATGATGTCACAAAAGGGCGGGGTGAGCAGGCGCAGGGGATATAAAGCCAGAAGCCGGCAGTTGAAGTTGAGGATCGGGGTCGGTGGGGTGCGGGGTCGGCCTGTACCGGGTCCAGCAGGTATTATATCTGCATATCACTACTATGAAGTCTACATTGTTTTTTAACTATTTTTTCAATGTATTGATAATTGCCATGTTAATTGATAGAATAGAAAATAGAATAGAAAATACCGCTCTGACTCACCGCTAGCCTTCTTTGCAATACAGGCGGCCCATGGATCTGTCTCTGGGCGCTGGATTCTCTTGGCGTCCCACGCCTCACTGAATAGGAAGAAGAAAAGACAACGTTTCTGCTCACCGGAGTGCTTTAAAATAAAAAAATCTTTATTTTTCCATAATAACGGACATGCTAATGATTAAGGCCGTCTGTGCCCGAAACGCGTCAAGCTAAACGTGCTGTGTGCCCATTACTATGGATCAATAAAGATTTTGGATTTTAAAGCTCTCTGGTGTGCGGAAACTTTGCCTATGTTAACTGATATGACAAGTTCCTTGGGAGGGGTTTTCTCTTGGGTATAAGACACATGGTGGTATAATGGAAACTGAGGTCTCTGAGAAGTACGTTGTTGCGAAATGCGTTAGACCTTGGATGCTGATTTTTAACCAAAAGAAATAATAAAGATGGATGTTTTTTTTAAACCGATGCTGAATTGAGCGATCCTTAACCTTCGGAGTGCACTGCAACACTTTTTTTTCCCCAACACTTGGTGAAATTGTTTCTCTTAGCGACAGACTTGGGGCAGCAGCCCCCGAGTCAGACCACGAATCGGCTAAGCCAATCCATATATTTTACCTGTAAATGAGTGTTGGGATGGCCTGTGTGCGGGGGATTAACTTGAAATCATAAGTGTAGGGCTCAGGCCAAGAGCACCCGGCCACGTGGATTGAACGGTGAGCGACTATAGAACCCAAAGGCCTAATTATAGTTGGATTGGATGGAGTTTAATAGACAAAGAGGATATAGCCGCTACGGGTGCTGGATATATGTATATATATAATTTGTGTGCTATGAACAACAGCAGCAGCACTGATTGGAACCCTGGCTGATGAATGAATGGATCCAACAGACTCAATAGGCCACACATACAAAGCAATGCTCAGTGTACTTAATAGGCTGTGTATGTACTGCACATATAATTAGAAATAAATGCCATATAAACCTCACTCATCAAATGGGGACACTTCCCCTTTAAGAGCAGGGAACAGAGGTGACTTCACCCGGGCGTTGTGACAGTTGGTTCAGTCCGTTGGTTGGCCCTGTGGTGAGAGGTAAGTGGACTTTCCCTCTGGGAGATTTATTGCCAAAAAACGTTATTTTAGTGCAAAAAGAGGCAGGAATTTGGGCAATGTTTTTCCCCCAGACTAGTGGGTGTCGCACCTCTCACTGATTTTAGTGAATTTAAAGAATTTTCCCATAAAATGTGCTTGGGAGGAGCCTTTAATCTTAGTGCTGGTTGGGAGACACAGACCAGGATTTGTCAGTTATACAGGAATGTCAGCAAATATTCACATTTATTAATGAAGGGAACATTTGGGGACCCCTGTACCTCACCATAAGCTGCTTAATTTGTGTTCCCAGTACTGACAGGCTCCTTCGAGATTTGCCCCTCTGCCCCCTGGTATCTGCCCCCAGCCCTGCTCTTATGTACCAACATTGTAGCTAAATACATGTTCCCTTTATCCAAGTCTGGAACTAGGGGTGGGAAGCAGAGGCACGTGCCATGGGGACAGTAGGGGGTGATAGTAAATGAGCGGGTGGGACATACAGCAGGTCCCATAGAAGAGAGGTGACTTTACCCATAGGGATTTGACAGTTGGTTTTGTCCGTTGGTTGGCTCTGGGTTAAGTGTATATTCTCTCCAAGACATTTTTTTGCCAAATATCCCTTAAATTAGTGAAAAATTAGATAGTTGGTGCCCCCCAGTCTGTAACTAGGGGTGGAAAGCAGTGGCACGTGCCATGGGTACAGTAGGGGGTGATAGTAAATGAGTGGGAGGAACAGCAGGTTCCACAGAAGAGAGGTGTCTTTACCCATAGGGATTTGACAGTTGGTTTAGTCCGTTGGTTGGCTCTGGGTTAAGTGTATATTCCCTCTGGGGTTATTTGACAAATAACTTTTACTACAATAAAAAATAAAGGGACCAGGACCTGACAAAGCTCAAGTTTAGGGGACAATAGATCTCTGCCTTCCTCTGTATTATATAGGAAATATTAAGCGCTAAATTCATTAACTTGCCTTTTTATTCTCTTTTCTATACAGATTGCTACAGAGCTTTTCCTGCTTTTTTTGGACTGTGATTTTGCTGCTACACCTGCCTGATAACACCTGGGTTTATTTTTGGCTTCTCCATTGTTCAGTCACATCCATCTTCATCTGAACAGTGTAAGAGAGAGCCAGGGGTTCCTTAGGGAGACCCCCTTGGGGTGCCCCGGCCTTGTGCCGCCCCCAATTTATTTTTTTAACATCGGAGAATCTTCTTGAAGAGGTAAATCTTGCAAATTCAACTGATTCAGCACATGATTGTTTTTCAGCAAATCTGCCCTAAATTCACTTGAGGGGGGTCCCACGTGGCTTTGTGCATATGAGCCCATACGGTTACTGTATATGGGATTTATAAGAAGCCAATACATCGCTATCAGCAGCATTAATAATACAAATAGGGGAATATACAGAAGGAAATAATTGCCTTTAACTTTACTTTTAGTATGTTATAGGATGGCTAACTCTTAGCAACTTTTCAATTGGTCTTCAATAAGTTGTTTTATAGCTGCTGAATAAAAAGCTAAATAATGCAAAAAACCCACAAATTATAAAAAATGAAACCCAAGTGCAAATTGTCTCAGAATATCACTCTCTATATCATACTAAACGTTTATTTAAAGGTGAACAAACCCTGTAACCGTGACTTCATTTTGCCTGATTGTGTCCATTTGTCCCTTTAGGTGTCGACGATGGAGGAGATAACGATCAAGACATCTCTCCTGGTAATGCCTCAGTGTAAAATAAATCCTCTCTCATCTGAACTGCTGTTTCCCTTTCACTCTTCTATATAAGCTCTCCTTAAGCAGCTGTCTGTCTGTCTGTCTGCACTGCTTCCTTTTATACATACAGGTGGGAGCTGCCATACCATTTGCCTCTGTGCGAGTAGAACTGACATCCAGGAAAAACAACCACTACGTTTATTTCCTTTTTTCAGAATAAAATCTCCTTATTCCTGGAATGTTTGCCCCATAGAAACGCTTTTCTGTCTCTATTCTCCTCAGATCCAGACTGACTGTGAGCAGCATTTAGAGCCATTTAGTATTCTGTCCCTAATGCTCTTTCCTTTCACTTACAGACGCTGTACGTCGTCCTGGAGGACTTCAGGGAGGAAGACACCGACTTTAAGGCCCTTGCCTCTTATTACGGTAAAATCCTATTTTATTTATCAGTTCCTACGTTTTATTATATGTGAATTCCTTTCCCCCTTTAGCTCAGTATTTAACATAAATGTGTTTTTCCCGCAGAACATCACTACCGGGTCCACTACGGCAAGAACGTCGTCCTGTAAGTAAAACATAAATGCTCTTATTACATGTTGGGAATCATTTGCTATTGCCCCAGGGGTAAGTGCAAGGGCAATAAGGCTGGAAAATGTTTTTATTAACGCTCAGTGATATTTTTCTTTTTCAGAGAGGACTTTATTCTTCGATATTTCAGCGACCCGAGGACGACGCACAGAGACAACATTTATGAGTACTGGGTGTTGATCCATTATCTGGTATGTAATGCAGAATAGATGTCTAGATAAATAGAGAATAAATGATATTAGATTGCCAGCTCTTGTGCAAAACTGCAACTTTCTTTATGTTACAGGAAGTGCTCGAGAGGGAGTGTGTCGCCCTCTACAGTGAGGAGTTGCTGCCTCCTGTAAGTGTCACTATTATTATTATTATAGGAGAGGTTATTATTCACTGTGTGTCTCTATAATAATTCTATTATTAACATTGACTCTCTCCTTCCACAGGAAGCATCATCGGAACGCTGGAGATGGGGGCAGCATTTCGAGTATCTGCGGCTGCAGAATGTAAGTTCCCCCATCACATGGGAATCCCACACCCTCACTGCCCTCAGCGTATTAAGGTACTATTAGCAGCACATATACAGACATAATCATAACTGTCTCCTTTCTTTCCCCTTTGCTCCTATCCTTGTGCCTCCCCTGCACCCGCAGACTATCCAATGGCACCTTCACCAGCTTGCCATGACGCTCTGGGAGAGGGAGCAGAAGCTGCAAGAGGCTGCTGGGTATGTATTTTGCACTAAACACTTTCAATTACACTTACTGCCACTTTATAATAATGACAATAACGATATTTATTTCCCTTCAAACCTAGTGAGGAACAAAAGCCAAGTCCTGCAGCTGAGGGAGAGGAGGAAGAAGTTCCTGCGGTGGAGGAAGAGAAGGAAGAGGGAGCTCCTGGACAACATCAAGCTCCTGCGGAGGAGGAGGAGGAGAGAGAAGAGAGAGCCTCTGGGGAACAACCAGCTCCTGCACCAGAGAAGGAGAAAGAAGAGGGAGCTCCAGAAGAACAACAAGCTCCTGCAGCAGAGAGAGAAGAGGGAGCGCCTGGAGAAAAGCAAGCTCCTGATGCTGAGGAGGACGAGAGAGAGGAGGGAGCCCCTGGAGAACAACCAGCTCCTGCAGCGGAGGAGGAGGAGGAGAGAGACGAGGGTGCCCCTGGGAAACAACCAGCTCCTGCAGCAGAGGTGAAGGAAGAGGGAGCTGATGGAGAACAGCAAGCTCCTGCAGCGGAGGAGGAGAAGGAGGAAGGAGCTCCTGGACAACAGCAAGCTCCTGCTGCAATGGAGAAGGAGATGGAAGAGGGAGCCTCTGGGGAACAACCAGCTCCTCCAGGGGAGGAGGAGACAGAAGAGCGAGCCCTTGAGGAACAACAAGCTCCTGCACTGGAGGAGGAAAGAGAAGAGGGAGCTCTTGAAGAACAAGCTCCTGCAGCAGAGGAGGACGAGAGAGAGGAAAGAGCCCCTGGGGAACAACAAGCTCCTGCACCGGAGGAGGAGAAAGAAGAGGAAGCAGCTAAAGAACAAGCTCCTGAGGTGGAAGAGATCATCGAAGATCCTCCGGTAGTAGAAAGGCAGACCCTCCGAAAACGGGTCAAGAAGGCCATAATGAAGAGGCTCCGCAGGGTTTGGGTAATGTATCAATTTACTGACAATTACCCTTCTTCTAGAGATACCTCATGTTGTCCAATGCAGCTCCACTTTACTTCCAGTCTTTCTGAGCATTTTCAATCAGAACAATAGAAAGGAAGTCATACACCCTGTCTGTTGAGCCCGCAGGCTGATCACTTTCAGGGCGCACCCCATAGACCAATGTTTGGCTGCCTTTAGGGTGTAAGAGGTTGCTGACAGGGATCTAAGTCTGCAGATAAAGTGTTGATTGTATAGTAGGCCAATAACAGGGGAGGCAGGTAACTCTTACAGGGCTGCTGGACATCTGGCTTAGATATCCACCTTTGGAAATGGGTTGCCACTGGCTAATGGACTGGCACCAGCTGATCAAAGAGTATAAAAGAATAAATGGCAGAGGCTCAGACTGAGATTCATAAGAGGCCCTGACATTCCATGTGTAGAGAGACCCAAACAGTCCCCAAAGGCCCAACCAATAGTGCGCTCTTAAAGCAACACCGAGCCTTTAATATCATAAAGAAACAAGTGTTTGTCTTTATTCTTATCTTAATATTTTCTAAATCTTTTCTTTTCAGCATTCCACCCAAAAACTCACCTGCTGCCGCCGACCCACCACCACGGCCTGAATCCTTTCCTTCCAACCTACCTATCCCGAGAGCGTATGTCTGTGTGTGTCTGTCTGTTATGTACAGGAGGGAGAGTAGGGATTGTGTACAGGAGGGAGAGTAGGGGGTTGTATACAAGAGGGAGAGTGGGGGTTATGTACAGGAGGGAGAGTAGGGGTTGTGTATAGGAGGGAGAGTAGGGGGTTGTATACAGGAGGGAGAGTGGAGGTTATTTACAGGAGGGAGAGTGGGGGTTATGTACAAGAGGGAGAGTAGGGGGTTGTGTACAGGAGGGAGAGTAGGGGGTTGTGTACAGGAGGGAGAGTAGGGGGTTGTGTATAGGAGGGAGAGTAGGGGGTTGTGTACAGGAGGGAGAGTAGGGGGTTGTGTACAGGAGGGAGAGTAGGGGGTTGTGTATAGGAGGGAGAGTAGGGGGTTGTATATAGGAGAAGGTTGAGGGGTGTGTATAGGTGAGGGGTGAATAGGAGGTGGGGGTGTATAGGTAGGGGGCGGGGGGTCTAGCCATGATCCAGGGTGTAGAACCGACTGCCGTTTCTAGGAGTCAGGAAGGAATTTTTACCTTCAGTGCAGATTGGCCCCCATAGCACTCTAGGGTTTTTCTCCTTCCTCTGGATCATCCACTGTTAGGGAGGCCCAAATATAAATTGCCTATTAATTGTAATAAATCCTGTGCTCACCGCCAGGTTTCTCCATAAATATGTCTCTGTGTTTTTCTTTAATCCCTATGGTGAATATTGAGGGAAGGGGCTCCTGTGCCTCGTTCTACTAAAGATGACTGAGCGGTTGTGTGAGGGTAAAACTGGGTGGTGGTGCTGATACAGGGGTTTAGCTGAAGAAGGGAATGGGTTAATATCTCTGCAGGGTTAATTGATTAATATGTACATGACGGGGCTGAAAGACATAGGGACACATACTGATCTCTAATGATTGGAGGGAACTATAATATTGCTTTACTCCAAAACTTTGTTTTTTGGGTACCACTTTCTGCAGGTTATGAGACGTCCTTTTGGGGTGGGGGGTTCCTGCTAAAGCGATTGAGTTAAAAACATTGGTGGCCTGGGGCCCTAAGAGTTAAAAACATTGGTGGCCTGGGGACCTAAGAGTTAAAAACATTGGTGGCCTGGGGCCCTAAGAGTTAAAAACATTGGTGGCCTGGGGCCCTAAGAGTTGTAAGTGGAACTGAGATAACCCCTCAGAAGTTCATGCAAATCACCTGGTTTTCCACTTGTCCATTAAAGGGGTTGTTCAGCTTTCAGTAGGTTATAGAATGGTGAATTCTATGCAACTTTTCAATTGGTCTTCATTATTTACTTTTTATTGTTTTTCATTTACCTTTTTTTCTGATTCTTCAGAATTTTCAAATGGGGGTCACTGACCCCATCTAAAAACAAGTGCTCAGTAAAGCTACAAATAATCTATTATTGCTCTTTTTGTATTACTCCTCTTCGTATTGAGGTCTCTCCTATTCATATTCCAGTCTCTTATTCAAATAAATGAATGGTTGCTAGGGTAATTTGGAGCCGAGCAACCCGATATTGTAAACTGCAAACTGGAGAGCTGCTGAATAAAACGCTAAATAACTCAAAAACCATAAATGAAAACCAATGGCAAATTGTCACAGAATATCCCTCTCAACATCCTACTAACAGTTAACTCAAAGGTGAACAACCCCTTTAAGTTAACTTTTAGTATGATATATTGGTTTTCACTTTTTATTATTTGTGGTTTTAGAGTCATTTAGCTTTTATTCAGCAGCTCTCCAGTTTGCAGTTTACACAATCTGGTTGCTAGGTTCCAAATTACCCTAGCAACCATGCATTTGATTTAAGAGACTGGAATATGAATAGGAGAGGCCTGGATAGAAAGAGGAGTAATAAAAAGTAGCAATAACAATACATTTGTAGCCTTACTGAGCATTTTTTTTTACGTGGGGTCAGTGACCCCCCATTTGATATCTGGAAAGCATCAGAAGAAGAAGAAATAATGAAGACCAATTGAAAAGTTGCTTAGATTTGTTAGTTTTATAACATACTAAACGTTAACTTGAAGGTGAATCACCACTTTAATATGAAGGCCCCACCTTACGGTAGAGTACCCGCACCCACACCCACATTTTTACCTACCTGACCCGCAACTGCCTGATCTGCAAACTGATCCGCGACAAGCTGACCACCATAAAGCAGGAAGTGCCGTTGCTGGAAACAGGAAGTGACGTCATCAGAAGTGGGCTAGGCAGAAAAAAAAACATTTTTAAAGGAATAAAACTTTTCAAGATCCACAACTTGACCTGCAAACCCTCAGACCCCTAACCTGCATCTGAAAATCCTTCCTACAACCTACAGGTTCGCTGCTTTTTTTGGGGGGTACCCAACACCCTGCAGGGCTCTACCCTGGGGTACTCAGACTCTTAGGACTGCCCTGCCTGGGAGCACAGGGAAAATGGCACCAATCAGCTCTCCAACACTTGGATGCTCCATTGGGGTAACAGATTAGGAGACTGGTATATTGTTTTTTTACCAATTTGAATATTCTGTCCTTTAAAAAAGATCAGGGCAGATAGACTAATCTTTTAAAAAGTTCCCTCACCCTCCTGTTATCCCAACAAAGGAGCCTCGTAAGCCCTAATGGAGGAGCGGCTGTGATTGAGTGGCATTGCACCCCTGGCCAGGGTCGGACTGGGGGGCCCGGGGCTGCTGTCTGAGGGCCCCCCTCCGTCCTCCCTTTCTGAGCCGGCACACTGCGCTGCGGGCAATACAGGAAGAAGGTGCGCAACTGTTTTTGCCCTTCGTCGGGCAGTCACTGCAGGAAAAAGTTGTGGGGCCCAATGGGTTTTTTCCCGGTGTCCCGCCGGCCCAGTCCGGCACTGCCCCTGGCACTACAACATAGGCAGCCTGATCTTAATGATAAAATTACAATGGGTTAAAAAAAGGCGCTAAATCCAAATCTAATAACAATGAGCAGCACCAGAGTCAAGAGGGAGGGTCCACGTGTCAGTCAGAGATCAAAAGGAGGAGCGCTGAGCAAATAAGCGGATGTACAAATTGCTATAAGAAGAAAAGGCTGATAGTGTATTACACCTTTATACAGCGGTTAATATTGCACATCAGATCTACTCACACTTAGATGCCCATGTGTTTGCCTTTTATATGGGAGCAGGGCTCGTCTTCCGTCTGTCCCCAGCGCTCACTGTACCTGTTGCTTTAAACTGAGGAGAGTGAAGTACCGTCAGGAATTGAAGAATCGTCTGCGGGTAATTGCACTTAGCGACTCTCACATGCAGTCGGCCCTTAATGAATTATACGCGCAGTCCTGATTGGTAGTAGTGATCGTCTCTTGTTGCCGGTTGTACATGTCGCTGCCTGTTGCCAAGGGGAATCCATTGCTGTAATGCCGGTTTGTGGGAGACAATCTTTTATTTTTAGCACACGGGAGTTGCGCTGATAGATGTCGGGTTTTCTTTGGATCCTTCACCGGAGCCTCTCGGTACTTCCAGTTGTTGGCGTTTTTTCCTCGTGGTGTTTTCTATTTTAAAATTGAAGAGAAACAGAAATTACCAAATCCAAAAAACCAAACAGAAGCTGCTAGAAGCAGAAAGATGACTACAGGCCAGACCAACGCGAGGGCTCTTAGCCAAGGTAGTGAAACGTAGAAATTCACTAAAAGACCTAACAATACTGGAGGCAGAAAAAATGCTGAACTGGTGTAAACAAAGGTGGTCTGAACATGCAAACAAGAGCCACACAATGCTTGCTAGGAGACTTAGAGCCCAAAGGACACTCCACATGCGAAATAAAACAATTACTTCACCACAAGAAATAGCAGAAGAATTTGTACTTTATTATAAACAATTCTATAATATTCCTCAGCCAAAACTAAAAAGGCAAATTAGAGGAATTTTTACTACAAGCACATCTCCCAAAACTTAGCACTACAGATTTCGATAACCTAAATGCGCCAATATCAGATGATGAAATAGCAGAGATCATAAAACCAATGCCTACAAATAAATCTCCAGGACCAGATGGGTTTACTTATCAATACTTTAAGGTTTTTAAGGACAACCTCCTCCGATATAAGACCAAGCTATATACTTCGCTTATGGATAACATCACCCCCATCAAAGCCTTTGGCCTCAACATAACGGTTATACCCAAAGAAGGGAAAGATCATACCAAGTGCCAAAACTACAGGCCAATAGTGTTGTTAAATTCGGACTTAAACATTTTTACAAAACTATTGGCCTCTAGATTGAACAGTGTTCTCCCATCTCTTATAGACGTGACCAGGTAGGCTTCATTAAGGGAAGAAGGGCTGGAGATAACGTACGGAGGGTCATTGACTTAATAGAAGTAGCTAACAGGACACAAACCCCCACCCTAATTCTAAGTTTAGATGCTGAAAAGGCTTTTGATCACTTAGGGTGGGGGTTCATGTTTAAGACCTTGGACGTAATGGGTTTTACAGGCCCATTTCTACAAACAATACGAGCAATATACTCAGTCCCTACAGTCAGATTAAAAATTCCTGGAGTGATCTCTTCCACACTCTCCCTAACTAACGGTACACGACAGCTATTTATCGAGTCCGTGGGTGGTTCCATCAATTAGTACAAATAATCGCCTTCATTCATAAACTCATGAAACGATTTTACGGTAAATTACAATTAAAACAAGTAGAAATTAAAAGTCACAGTATCATAAAATTCTATCAATCATTTAAAGCTTAATGATACTTACAAGGTATTAGCCATGAGAATCTCCTTGCACTTATCTAACATACACATTACAGGGCCATTTTGGCAGCAGCAGTTCTAGGGGGGCACAAATTGGACATAACTTTTAGTATGTTATAGAATGGCCAATTCTACGCAACTTTTCAGTTGGTCTTCATTATTTACTTTTTATTGGTTTTTTTTATTATTATTATTAATATTTACCTTTTTTTCGGATTCTTGCCAGTTTTCAAATGGGGGTCACTGACCCCATCTAAAAACAAATGTTCCGTAAAGCTACAAATGATCTATTATTGCTCTTTTTTATTACTCCTCTTTCTATTCAGCCCCTCCCCTATTCATATCCCAGTCTCTTCTTCAAATAAGCCAATGGTTGCTAGGGGGATTTGGACCCTAGCAACCATATTTTGGAAACTGCAAACTGGAGAGCTGCTGAAAAAAAGCTGCTGAACAATTTAAAAACCACAAACAAAACCAATGGCAAACTGTCTCAGAAAATCACTCTCTACGTCATACTATCAGTTAACTCAAAGGTGAACAACCCCTTCAAGTTAACTTTTAGTCTGATATATTGGTTTTCACTTTTTATCATTTGTGATTTTAGAGTCATTTAGCTTTTTATTCAGCAGCTCTCCAGTTTGCGCTTTCCACAATCTGGTTGCTAGGGTTCAAATTACCCTAGCAACCACATATTGATTTGATTAAGAGACCAGAATATGAATAGGAGAGGCCTGGATAGAAAGAGGAGTAATAAAAATTAGCAATAACAATAAATTTGTAGCCATACTGAGCATTTGTTTTTAGATGGGGTCTAAATATCTGATATCTGGAAAGCATCAGAAGAAGAAGGCAAATAAAAATAAATAAATAATGAAGACCAATTGAAAAGTTGCTTAGAATTGTTTGTTCTATAACATACTTAACGTCAACTTGAAGGTGAACCACCACTTTAATATGAAGGCCCCACCTTACGGTAGAGTACCCGCACCCACACCCACATTTTTACCTACCTGACCCGCAACTGCCTGATCTGCAAACTGATCCGCGACACGCTGACCACCATAAAGCAGGAAGTGATGTCATCATTAGTGGGCTAGGCAGAAAAAAAACATTTTTAAAAATTTTTAAAGGGATAAAACTTTTCAAGATCCACAACTTGACCAGCAAACCCTCAGACCCCCAACCTGCATCTGAAAGTCCTTCCTACAACCTACAGGTTCGCTGCTTTTTTGGGGGGTACCCAACACCCTGCAGGGCTCTACCCTGGGGTACTCTTAGGACTGCTCTGCCTGGGAGCACAGGGAAAATGGCACCAATCAGCTCTCCAACACTTGGATGCTCCATTGGGGTAACAGATTAGGAAACTGGCAGAAAAACTCAAGACATCAAGAGTCTGATGAGTAAATAAAAGCCTAATAAATCATATCATGTCCCCCGCTGTCAGCCGAGTCCATTTGTTGTTCTGTCGGGCTGTGAAATTTCTCCTTGTTTATCTGGAAATGTTCCAGCTCATCCCTTCATCAATCAATAGAATGTTCTGCATTGTCTCCTATAGAGGGGAGCGGGCTGAAGAGTCACCCACAGCTGCACCCTTTCTCCCACTCCCAATGACCCAGGAGGTTTGTGCTCCGTGTGTATCGGGGTCCCTACAAATATACTTATTGCTTGTGTGCCCTTTATTCTAACCCCATCCTCTTCTACAATCACTTTTCTCTATAGTGTCACGATACTAAAGGCGGAGGGTTTTGGCCCAAAAATAACTTGGAAGCTTTTCTGAGGTTCAGTGAAGCCGGCGCCGTCCAGCACCGGTGTTAAAAGTCATTTAGAAAGAAAGAAGCTCATAGACATGAACAACTGTCTGATTGGTTAATAAAAGGCGGATAAATTATAGTCCCTCGTACCCAGTGTGTTATAGTTGACAAACAAACCCATTTATTGTGGAGGAGAAAACGTGTCTTTGCTGATTGAAGTGAATCCTCGTCAGTCTGCTCTATGGACTCCCATTCAATAATCACACGCAATAACATGGAAGTAATTATTATGACGAGAGATTCTAACGAGCTTTTAGTCTTCTATCCATGCAAACGTTGCTCAGAGACTCGTTGTGGTTTCCGATGGTGTGTGTGTGGCAAGGTTGTGTTGGGTTCTTATCTGAGGTTCCAAAACTGTAGAGCTTGACACTCTTGGGTAGTTAGGGTGAGATTTGGGGAGAAAGCATATTTGTTCTCCTAGGCAGGGCTCCCATTAGAAATCACAGGGCCCCCGGATAACATAAAAACACCATTGGCACCAGGGCTCCCCTTACAAGTTAAAAAAAAATTGGGGCCCCAAAGAATATTTTTGAAAAAAAAAACATCGGTGGCAGGGGCCTATAGAGTATTAAAATAATACATTGGTGGCCAGGGGATTAAAAAAAGCACAAATTGGCATTCAGTAGAATTGAACTCGTGGCTTCAGGACTTCGCCTCCTTTCATGACTTTGGGTCTTTTCACTGATTCAGGGACTTCAGCTGTTCGGGATTTTGGAAATGGCCGCAAGCTTTGGCGCTGTCAAGAGGGGCCCGGCTCTTTTGAAAGTGCAGCACTGCCCCCCCGGGCCACTCGTACCCCTGCCCCCCCCTGATGGCGACCCTGCTTATGGCGGCTAATAAATAAAAATGTGTGCCACATAGGTGGACGGGGTTGTGCCTAATTACACAGTTGGGTCTGTCTATCCCATATGTAAAGCTTGTCAGGCAGCAGATAAGGACTGACCGCTGGGCAGCATATGAGCACTAATCAGCTGCCAAACTGGGCCAGGATTCTAAAACAATATGTTGACAGATGCCAAAACATGTCACAGCCCCATAATTAAAACATCATGTGAATTGGCTTGTTAAATATCAGACAACAAAGGTCCCTAGTGGCAAGTTATGAAGTGGCCACAGCACCAGCTCGTCACTTAAAGAGCCATTAGGCACATTTCCTAATAATCCCCTGAAGGAGACTGTCTTGTTGGGTGGAGGTTTGAATATATATTAAACCAATACATTCCACTGGCAACAATACAATAGAGAATGAATAAACACAAAAAGAGTGTGGAGAGACAAGAGGAAGGAGGTCTCTGCCCCAGAGAGCTTGCAATCTAAGTGGGCAGGGTAGACATTTAAGCAGAATTCTGTGCCCCAGAGCTGCCACCACTCATGTGTGTAACTCAGTGCCAGGCCTTTAAAAGTCAACAAGCCAACATTATCTCTATAGCCAGTGATTTGTAATTCCAGTCACGTCTTTGCCACTTTGTAAACTTTTGTGTGAGTGTTAAATACTTTGCCTGTGTTCTACAGCAACTGCTCTCCCACCTGAGACGCTACTGTAGTTACTTCCTAAACTACAATTCCCGGCAGCATCACATGACAGACAGCCTGCTGAAAACACCGGGAGCTGGAACTCGACAACAGCTGCTGCGCCGCAGGTTGAAGAGCATTGCTTAAAGGGAGCGCATCAGTAAGTAGCAACTAAAGGAAACTTGTTGCGCATATAATAATAAAAATTCCCCCATGAACTGAGTGAGCCAAGGTCCGCGCTGGGAAGTTGGGATAAGCAAGCCAATCACATGTGGTGCACTGGGAGGAATCGATTATGACACGGGCTTGGAAATTCCAGGACAAGGTGCGATTCCTCCCACACAAAGTTGATACAAACAGAATGGAGGACAGACACAACTGTCTTTAGGGCTGAAGGGGCACAGCAGTCAACTAATGGGCCGTTTACACATGCAGATTGGTCTGCCAAACAAAAACCCCAGCTCGCCTCCTGTAAACAGTCACTGCAGGTAACTTAGCTGTCTGGTTACACAACACGGAGGGGAAAACATGGCGCCACTAAAAGCCGCAACGCACAGTCCTGAAGGCATGGGTTGCTAGTCACTCTAATTACACAAGTCTCTATTAGACACGTCAGTCATTACTGCAATGGAGAAGGCTGATTCCCTCAGGGACCTAAGGGATGAATTACTTTCTACAAAGAAAGCAAAAATCCAAATGCAAAACATGCAAACATTCTCTGAGAAAATCATGCAAACATTCTCTGAGAAAATCATGCAAAACATGCAAACATTCTCTGAGAAAGTCATGCAAACATTCTCTGAGAAAGTCATGCAAAACATGCAAACATTCTCTGAGAAAGTCATGCAAACATTCTCTGAGAAAGTCATGCAAAACATGCAAACATTCTCTGAGAAAGTCATGCAAAACATGCAAACATTCTCTAAGAAAGTCATGCAAAACATGCAAACATTCTCTGAGAAAGTCATGCAAAACATGCAAACATTCTCTGAGAAAGTCATGCAAAACATGCAAACATTCTCTGAGAAAGTCGGAAAAGACCTATTGCTCAGACTGTAGGGCAGAGGAGGTACAAGAAGCCCCTGTACTGTCACAACCTGTTCAAACTCAAACCTTAGAGGGACCCAATTCCGTTCCCAATACCCCTCCATTAGCTTTACCCAGTACATCACAAACTAGGGTAGATACATCTCCAGCCTTGGGAACAAAATCAGGCTCAGACACATCCACCAGCACCACCTCAGCTTGGAGAGTTTTTACAGTGGCTCCTGAATACAGTCCAGAACCCACAGGCACAGACTGGTAAACATACTAAGACGCGTAAAGCTTGGACCCCTGAATCTTCAACTTCTGAATCAGAGGAGGGTCTTGCCTCAGATGAGGATAAACCCCCCCTTCTTAAAATCCAAATTATCAGATCATGCGCTCTCATCTAGTTCTGACTCAGATGATGACACTACATCTACAGCAAACCCGGACATGTCCAAGAGATTACTCAGGGAAATGCTACAAACTCTAGAGATCAGGGATGAGACAATTACTCTCTCCAAAGCAAATATGGTGCTGTGGGTACAGAAAAAACCAAAGCAGATATTCCCAATTTTCAACGCTATTACACAAACTATTGATGCCGAATGGGCTCAGCCAGACAGACGCATTGCTCTTACTCAGAGATTTTTCAAAACATATCCTGTACCCGATGATCACCAAAAGAAATGGGACAAAGCTCCCAAGGTAGATTCAGAGGTTGCCCGGCTCTCCAGACAGACCGCACTACCAGCAGAAGAAGACGCATTTAGAGACCCATTAGATCTCTGCATGGAATCCACCCTAAAGAGATCATATGTTCAGGCGGCAGCAATACTACGCCCAGCCGCAGCATCTGTGGGACTATCCCGCACAGCTAAGCATTGGGCACAGGAGCTTACACGGCACCCACCGTCATCCCAACAACAACTACAAGCAGAGGTAAATAGATTGACCACTACACTGGCCTTTGTAGCGGATGCAGCTATGGAAGTAGTGAAGTTTGCGGCTAAAACAACAGCAAACATTGTAGTGGCACATCATGCGCTATGGCTACGCCATTTGTCGGGGGACACAGCTTCCAAATTGAGACTACCGTCGCTAAAATTCACGGGAGACTCTGTGTTCGGCCCAGACTTGAAGCAAATTATTGCCGAGGTCACAGGTGGCAAAAAGCACATTCCTTCCAAACATCCCAAAGCCAACTCCGCCTGACTCCCAGTGGCAGCACGGGCCACAACAGGTAGGGGGCAGACTACAAAGATATCTAGGAGAATGGCAAACTCATGTATCAGATTCTTGGGCAATAAGTATAATTCAGCAGGGATACAGAATCCCATTCACCCTTCATCTACCACAAAGAAGGTTTCTTCCGTCTTCCACCGCTCCACACAAGGAACATTTGCTCCAACAAGCGGTCAGTACCCGGCTAAACTCCGGGGTGATAGAGACTGTACCAGAACCCCAAAGATACAGAAGGACAGAACCTTCAGGCCAGTTCTCAACCTCAAACCATTGAATCCTTTGGTCGCCAATCAAAAATTCAAAATGGAATCAGTCCGAACAGTTATTGCAGCCATGGAACCAAATGTTTTCAATGACTTCAATAAATTTACAGGACGCTTAGGTTAAGTGTCCGTGGGCAACAAGTTTTTATTTGTGGGATTCCTCTTTATGCTACATTAGCTTAAGGGCATCAAGAGTGAAAATCACTTCTTATTATTTGCTTGTCCTTGCCTTCTGCCTCTGCAAAATAATCCACCTTTTCTTTCCTTCTGGGAGCCCTGAGCAGGGTGCAAAACACCACCTACTTTTCTGCCATACAGGTGTGGGACCTGTTATCCAGAATGCTCAGGACCTTGCATTTTCCGGATAATGGATCTTTCTGTAATTTGGATCTTCATACCTTAAGTCTACTAGAATATCATGTAAACTAAAGAACCCCAAATAGGCTGGTTTTGCTTCCTATAAGGATTAATAATATCTTAGTTGGGATCAAGTACAAGTTAATGATTTATTTTGACTGAGAAAAAGGAAATCATTTTTAATCATTTGGATTATTTGGATAAATAAAATGTGAGTCTATGCGAGATGGCCTTTCCGTAATTCGGAGCTTTCTGGATAATGGGTTTCCAGATAACGGATCCCATACCGTTACTAACTCCATCCTGTATAAACCTCTTCCATATTTTATTTGCACCAGTACCATTTCATTCAATTCAGTCCCTGCCCCTCTGAGCTTACAATCTATTTACCCTACCGCAGGCACCCAAACAAAAAAAGGAGCTGTTTCCCCCAATGCAGGTAAATAATCTCTCCTGCTGTTATTGTGCCTTTATACAACATTATTAGGGTGGTCTCTGATGAAGGGTCCGTTATGATTACACAATAAGCACAGAGTAAGCTCTCCGTGTGGATTTCTCTGAGTTGTACTTTGCTATTATTGGTGGAGGGGGAGCCAAGATCAGAGTGCTGAGAAATATTTGGAACAATATAAAAACACCCTACAGATAGTAGGACAAATAGTGGGTATGGGGTGCTGTAGAATAGAGCCTGACATGAATACAATGTTCCCTGTGTTTGGCAATACTGTACTCATGTGGGGCATGGCTTGGGCACAGAACATTGGCATCACCCCAACCTTGAGATTTCCAAGTGGTTCAAGGTGCTGGGGAGCCCAGTTAGGGTGCTGTGTTCTGCACCATAAAGAGCAAAGAATGGCAAGTCTTTAGGCACCTGCACCCATGGGATTAGCAGATACACCCATGTGCCCCTCATGTGTTTACCCACACAAACATTAGCCGGCGGTCTCTGTTGGGTGATGCTCGTGGCGCAGGTAATGTACCTTGTAAAGTCATGTTGTTTCCATAATGGATGTGAGTGGGATGGTAAATATTTAATGTCTCGTTATCTTGTTCATTTCCACAGGGGCTGAGTCAGGAGCTTGTACTTTGTCTGCCTGTGAATATACTGTATATATATAATATATATATATATATATATATATATATATATATATATATAATATATCCCATTAGATTGTGCCTTTAATGCACCTCCAGGTCCTGATGCTTCGTGCATTTATAGTTAACGATCCAGAATTATTGGTCAGATGTTGTTTCCTATCTCACCCAGTTTTCATTGAACACAAATGGAGCCCAGGCCTAAGTGCCTGCAGTTTTGTGGAATCAGCACCAGGGGGCACTGGTACGACCCCACAGCATTTCATGATTAGAAAGCAGGAGAAATTAGACCATGCCCCCTAATTGCCCCATCATGCCCAACAAACTGACCCAAGGCCCAACCCACTTTCCAGTTTTCTCCACCTCTTTTGGGGCGTAAAATTCAGCACTGCTCCATCGAAATCAGGAAAACTGGTAGTACTGTTAATACACAGTACTCTCCCCCCTCGTACTGTACTCTCCCCTTATTCAGAACTCTCCCCTCATACATTACTCTCCCCTCATCTGTACTCCCCCCTTGTACAGTACTCTCCCTTATTTTACTCTTCATAGACATTAGGCAGGGTTGCCAGGTCTAATTTTAAAAAATTGATGATCGATAGTGACGTCAGAATGTTTGAAAATCAATAGTGAGTTTTGGACACAAATAAAAACAAAACAAAAAACAGCAGCAGTAGCAGCGGGAAACTTAAAATACTAGAAGATTGAATGAGTGAGTTGGAGCTTTGCTGCGTGACCGGTCGATGTGGGATTCCAAGTGACTAGTCAGTTCTTATTTGTTCGCCCTCGTGGCACGATTACTACCACCGCACGTATAACACCACTGATCGAACTGACCTTAACCCAAGTGCAACTATAAGATTGCCAGAAAAAGCTACAAAGTTGAGCTTTAGTAATTCCCTTCCCACAGGCCCAATTCGCCTTCTGACTTCATCTCCAAATATTCCATTTAGCACTCTGGCCCATCGCAGCCAGCCCCAACGTCCTGGATCCCATTCAACTTAATAAGAAAAAAAATATGATTAAAAATAAATAAATTTGAGGCAATTGAGAACCGTGTTCTAGAACACGCCATTCTATAAATATAAAAAGTCTTAACTAACAGCGTGAACCACCTCTCTAATTAGTGCCCCGCCCTGGGGTAGCAGTCTAACCATCCGCCTTCGACTCGTGCCCCGCTCCGTGGCAACGCGCCGCGCGTGAATCATGAACCCCCGGGCGACCGCACGCATGACGGAGGCGCTCCCTGCTGTACGAGCTCGTGCAGACACAACATGGTATACACTCTGGCCACGCCGCCACGTACCGTCCGCCGACCTCGCATAAAGCCCCGAGAGACCTGCGCCAGAGGGCAACATTTTTGAAACCCAGACCCTGTAACCGCACCCACCATTATTCAACCTAACTGACCCGCACAACAAAACTGGGGGGGGTAGGGGGCGGGGAAAACACCACTACTGAATCTGCCAAACATCGATCCGCAGACACTGCTGCGACCACCGTCATAGCTGGCACAGATGCCCGTTGCTTCGGGCAAACACAGGGCGGAGATGTGATGATCATCATTAGTGGCTTAGAAGAAAAAGAACAAAAACTCGTTTAAAGGGCATGAACAAGTACATTCATTTCGCCGGCACCTTTTAAGTATATATACGACTTCTAATATTCAAGAGACACGCTCTCCAGATTCTTGCAGATGCTTAACTAGCTATCTTGGTTGCTAAGCGGGTTGCAACCCTAGACGCACCCTAACAACCAAAGTGAGCTACCAGCGTTGTCTCATGATCGCAAGAACGATAATTGGAATCATAGTTAGGGCTCAGAGACAAGATACTCATTTAAAGTAGGCCGAAGTATCTAGTAATAAAATACAATGACAAACGCAATCTGATTAATCTCTTAACTAACACATCCCTTCTAGTCTACAACAGTTTATGGGCTTACCGTGGGAGCTCACTCTGTGGCCCCTATTTGAAACAGCCAGGTCAGAAGAAAATATAAAATAAACAACACTGAAGATATGAAACAGTAGCGTTTTATTGTCTATTAATAGCCCCGCTCATGACAATCATATGCCGCGATTGCACACGCGCGCAATTTCCCCATGTCTATACACCACCAATTCCATGTGGCAACCCTTTAGCAGTGTCACACTGACAATGATGTCCATCTCGGGCCCTCCAGCTCCTTGTCTGCCCAGGGCTTCACAACACAGAAAGTAGAAGCTACTAGAAGCAGCGAGGGCTGCAGGTTTGGACCTTACTTCAGGGCCTTCACTATACCAGGGTAGCAAGAAGCCATCAGTCGCCACCACTGCCACTGTCTTATTCGACTTGACACCCTGTCACCCGAGCACCGCTCTCAAATCTATAAGACGATTATTTCGCCTCATAAGCTCCTGGGTCTCGACCCCTGAACTGCCGTTCCTTGCCTTCTCCGACTCCTAAGTTTCTCACATCCCCTCCACGGGCACAGTGGGTCAGCTGCTCCACATCTCTTCCAGGGATATCGCAGGTAGCAATGACACCTGCTCGCGCCATCTGCTCACTTAGCTCGCCCACTTAAATACAGAGTAGGGCCCCTAGAAACCATGGCAATCGAGCCGACACAGTTGCACTCTGGTGCCTACCATCGTCCCTGAAGTCCACTGGCATCCTCCCGACAACTCCCGGTAGTAACATGCACCAGCACATCCGGGTTCAAGCTCTATGTCTTTACTTGGGGGAAGACAAACTTCCTCCCATAGTTTGCCTCGCTCCAACAATCCCTGCGCCGTCTACCCTTAGAGCCAAAGTGCAGTACATTGGGATGACGTGGAGCACTCCTACGCATTGGTATGCTAATTATTTTTTGACTTACTCGCACCTCAGAACCTTTTCCTTGTTTTCGCTCTGCCCTCCCTTGCTACTTATGTGACAGATAAGCATTGACGTTCCCTCCCTTCTGTTCTTTGCAGACTCAGTCCCAAACTCAATAATCGAGACCTCTAACGTGAAGCAGACAGGCACGTACCTTAATACGCAAGAATAAAAAAAACAACACGTGACACCAGTAGATAAAAAATAACAAGCAAACACCGACAAAAAGCGATTTCAATCAGACAAAAACATTCACGCCGCGCGACGAACCACACATATCTGAAAAGAGATAAGTTTCCAATGCCTTAAACTAAAATAAGATAGGCTGTCACTCACTACAGATTCATAACCAATCTTACTCATCGAGATTCCTCCTTTTCGACAAATTCATTTCAACATACACTGCCACACAACAATAATACTAATCAAGAATCTCTAACACCATGTAATGACCAAGGAACCAATGACGCTAGAATACCGCGTGGGGCAAAAAATAGACAACTATCACCCTACCCACCAGTTTACAATAAAGAAACATAGAATTATCAAGGTACGTCTCAGGTGCACTTGCTTCCAGGCCCCGTCATAAAGCACTTGAGGCCTCCTGGGCAGCATTCCATTAACTTTACTGCTTTATCCACACCCTGATCTCATATCATCCTAAACGATTGCTCCCGCCTCCCCATCGCGCACCAATCGGTCGTTGCCTCTGCTCTCACACTTGGTTTACCCTGTTTCATGCCAATTTCCGGGTTTCCTGCCACAATAGCACCCTGCCCCCGTTATCCACACCTCTGTCCCCATTAACAATGGGCTCGTTCCACACCTGTCAGTTTAGATCTCTTCAGCTAATGTTATAGAGGGCCACACCCTTCTCCACCGCAACTCTCCTTCAACTCCTGCCGGTCCTCTCATTATCTAAATCTTCTTATTCGCCTCTTCCTCTCTATATTTAACTCCTTTTTTTTCTGAGGTCTTCCACCGTTCTTCACAATGAGCGGGTTACTGTCCCATCTAACAAATCAAATGGCTCCAGTAAATTTCTACAAATGATCTCCTTATAGGCCTTTTTAACTCCCTTACTCTTTCTTATTTCTTCCAGCCCCTCTCTCCTATCTCATACTCTCCAGTTCTCTATTCAAAAATAAGTGGCAATCGGTTGCTCAGGGTAATCTTGCTCCAACACCAAGCTGCTGAACAACTTTCAAAAACCACAAATAAATAACTGAAACCAAAATGGCACAATTGTCCTCAGAACTATCCCCTCTCTGCATCATTACCTAAACGTTCTACAACTCAAAAGTGAACAAGCGCGCGTTTACAGTTAACTTTTAGTATCGATATGATTGGGTCTTTCTACTATTATTTATTTTGGTTTAGAGTCGTTTAACTTTTCTCATTCAGGACGCTCTCCGGTTTGCAGTTCCCCATCTGGCTTGCTAGGGTTCCAAATTACCTCCTAGAGCAACCACGCCACTTGATATTCGCGATTCATATACCGAGTACGTGGGAATGATGTAAATAGGACGAGGCCCTGGATAGACACATACGCAGAGTGTAATAAAAAGTGAGCGATAACCAATACACTTTGTCAGCGCGAATCCTTTCTGACAGCATTTGTTAGATGGCGTCAGTTACCCCCACACATCCTTGATAGTCTGGAAAGTCATCAACAAGACGAACGGTCAAATAACAAACTTAAAATCCAATGAAAATAGCGCAAGATTGATAAAGTCTTTTGATTTTCCTCATTCGTATAACATACTAGAAGGCGTTTAACTTGACAGGTGAACCACCCACACACCACCTTACCGCGTAGATACCGCACCCCACAACACCACATTTTTACCTCCTGCACCTCGCAACTGCCTTGCATCTGGCAACAAAAAAAACTGGGGGGAATTTCCCGCGACTCGCTGACCACCATAACAGGAAGTGCTGGTTTGCTCGGAAACGGAGGAGTGACCCCATCAGAGTGGGCTAGGCAGCAGAAAAAGCATTTAACAAACTGATAAAAAAAAAAAGAGGCAATAAAACTGCAACTTGACCTGCACAACCCTCAGACCACCAACCGTACATTCTGAAAGTCCTTCTACAACCTACAGGCTCTCCTGCCTTATTGGGTGGTACAGGCTCTTATGCCCTGGGCAGGCTACTCAGACTCTTAGGATATGGCCCTGCCTGGGAGCACAGGGGAAACCAATCGGCACCAATCAGCTCTCAACACTTGCGATCCAATTGGGGAAAACAGCATATAACGACGATTTGGTACTATTTCCCAAGTTTTAAAGATACGCAAACAGAACGAATAAGTTGTAGAGCTCAGGCCAAGAGACACCCGGGGCCACCTTGCGATTGACGCTGAGCCGACTAATAGAACCCAAAGGCCAATTATCTAGTTGGATTGGATGGAGTTTAATAGACAAAGTAAGGATATAGCCGCTACCGGGACGGACTACATGTACTTATATAAATTTGTGTGCTTCGCATCGAACAACAGCCGAGCAGCACGGAGTGGAACCTGCTGAATGAATGAAATGGATCCACACAGAACCAATAGGCCACCAACAGCAACACAAGTGCAATACTCAGAGCTGTATACTGTCCCCATGGCTCGGCCTCTGCTTCCGACCCCTATTTACAGACTAGGGACCAACTATCCCCTTTTCACAATATAAGGGATATTTGGCAAAAAAAAAAGTCTTGGAGAGAATATACACAACGCAGACGCCAAACCAACGCGACAGAAACCAAACTGTCAAATACCCTAATCGGTAAAGTCACCTCTCTTCTATGGACCTGTGTATGCCCTCCCACGCATTACTATCACCCCCCTTACTAGTCCCCATGGCACGTGCCTCTCTTCCCACCCCTAGTTCCAGACTTGTATAAAGGGAACATGTATTTTTAGCTACATGTTGGCTACATAGAAGCAGGCTGGGGCAGAACCAGTGGCAGAGGCGGCAAATTCTAAGGAGCCGTCAGTACTGGGAACACAACTAAGCAGCCGTTATGGTGACGTAACAGGCGTCCCAAAATTTATTCCCTTCAGTAGATTATCTATGAATATTTGCTGACAAGTCCTGTATCATTTAACGTGCCCAAATCCTGTTCCCAACCAGCGAGTAAAGATTAAAGCTCCTCCAAGCCAATTTTAGGAGGAATAATCTCCAAAATCACCTAAAAATCAGCAAGAAGGGCACAACACCCACAAAGTTTGGGAGGGCATCACCCTAATTATTTACCTAAAAATAAGGTTATGGTAGAAAAATCTTCTCAAGAGGGAAAATGCACTACCTCTCACCAAAGTGACAACCAACGACTGAACCAACTGTCACAAACGCGCGGAATCACTCTGTTTTCTGCTCTTAAAGGGGAAGTGTCCCCTTTGATGGAGTGAGGTTTATATGTCATTTATTTCTTAAATTAGATGTTGCTAGTAATACACAGCCTATTAAGTACACTGAAGCATGCTTGTATGTGTGGCCTATTGAGTCAGCGCACAGAGCCCCAATGCCCAATGGCAACCCACGCTAACAGAGAGGCAATGCTGAAGCAGGCAAACATAAGCCATTAGTGAGCAGTACAGAGCCATTATGGCGTAAAGTCATTAGGACTACAGCAACATGATACATGAGAAATCTCTGGAACATCCACAATAAAGAGATGAGAATGAAAACGTCTGGCCGTCTGTCCCTTATTATTGGAAGAAACAGAAGTAGATAATATCAGTAAGTGACTGCAGGAAGCCCCAGTCTGCTTTGTACAAGAGTGAAAATGTGTGTAGGGAAGTCGTGTCAAATCTTGCACTTATCCCTGTAAAGGAGCCTGTCTGTGCTGTGAGCTTACTAGCAACCAGCTGTTACAGGATCTCATGCTACAGGAATGACCACAGCAGCTAGGTGAGTGGCTGGCAGGAAAAAGGAAGTTAGCAGTGAGAAAAAGCTGGCCAGAGAGAAGCACCACGCTGAACACAGAGAGAGACCAGAGAGCGGCCGGTGGCAGAGAAGCTGAAGAGGCTCCACCAAAATCAGACATTTGGATCAGGCTGGGACAGGGAAGCCTCATACTGTGCCTGGAGAGAACAGAGAGTGTGAAAGGAATCCAGACTGGAGGAACAACCAGCAGTGAGATTCCTATCTGAGCATCCAAAGGGGCTGTAGTCTCACTGTATGTCTGACTGTGCTGGGACTCCATCAAGACAAACTGTAAAGCAATCTAAAGAGGGATTTGGAGTGAGGACTGAGATTTAAAGTTGACAGGGTACTAAAGGAGCGCTCGCAGATTTCTACACATTCTATTAGTTGAGAACTGTAGGAGCCATCCGTTACTTTAAAGAACCTTATCCAGTTATTTAGTCTGACAGGACCACGCAAGCAAGTTAGTTAGTGAGGCCCTATTGCCACCGGTTAGTGCTGTCTCTATTAGTTGCCATTTATTTTACATAAACAATTTCTTCTTAACAAATAGTGTGTGTGTTTATTACTGTGTTCCAGTGGGCCACTCGTCAGTTCCCGCTAGGTGGAACAACTGCGCTACTAAGCTACCAGGATCATACCTTCCTAACTGTCCTTTTTAGAGGACATCCCTCTTTTCAAACCCGCATAGTCCCTCATTGTACTGGAAAGTCTTGTTTTTCTCTGCACTGAACAGCCAGAAAATGAAACAAAGTTTTCTAACTTAATTGGCTTTGGTAGAGAGCCCAGGAACAGCTGCAAGCAGAAGATAAGATACTTTTGTAACAATTGCTACATAAGGAAATAAGTAATTGTAACAGGTCCCTTGGAAATGTTAGACTCACAAGCTTAAAGGGCAATTCACCTTTATTAGCAAAAACTATAATAATGGGGAAAAAAACAAAATATGTTCAAACTTTGATAACCTGCCAAATTTTGTAAAATGAACAGTTAAATTAGGGGTGTGGCACAGAGAGCAGAATTCTGCAGGCAGCGGCTGAAGAGTGGAGCAGAAGCAGTGCAGAAGTAGTCAAACCAGTACTTTGAAGTAGAGCAGGAAGTAATACAGGAAACAATGCAAGGACTTAGAGCAGGGAGTAATACAGGAACAGTGCAGGTAGTAATACGGAAACAGTGCAGGTAGTTAGTGCCGGAATTGAATACAGGAACAGTTGCAGCGGCATAGTGCAGGAAGTAATACAGGAAACAAGTGCAGGGCGTAGAGCAGGAAGCCCAGAGCAGGAAGTAATACAGGAAACAGTTCAGGAAGTAAGCAGGAAGCAGTGCAGAGACAGAACTGGAGGAAAGAGGATCAGTTCTGTTCTGACTTAGAATCGACAGCACAGAGAGGAGTTGGACCAAGAAATGACAGGCAAAAGTATTGAGCAGGAGGAGAATCGACAGGTGGTGACTTGGCAATGGGGATTGGGGAGGAATGTAGTGGCTTCCTAGTTGCTTTGGTCTGTCACCAAGCTCACCACACATTCAGACTTATCTGATTGGACAGATTATTGCATTGTACCAAATTGGACCTATATTGCTAATACAGAGTTTTTTCAGAGTAAATCAGACTTGGAAGGTTGAGAACCTGGCACCGATATGTTTGCAGTCATCCACCCTATATACCGGGGCCCCCGGACTGGCCTCAGATCAGATTGAAAGACTGAACAGGTCTGTGTATGGCCATTTTAAATTTTTGGTTAATGTCTAGAGAGTAAATCAACTTCTGACTGTTAATTATCTGTTAATTATCGCATGGTGCCAGGTGCAAGAATGAGTGTCAGCTTATGATACTAGCTACTTGCGTTATCTCACTGACACCAGGCACTGGGTGCATTTGTCAGACACAGGCCAGCATGGCAAATTATCATCGGTGAGTGGCTGCTTGCAGCTCATTTAGTAAGCAGCCAATCACGGTGAGTCTGTCTAAACAGCTGATGTCTTGGGTATCTGCTTGCAATAACCGTTGTCTAGTGCAACCTACACCCCACCCACCTTGAGCTGAAACCTTTGTGCTTCATTGTAGAAGTGCAAAGAGCTGCAACTATGGGCTAAAACTGCAGTGCAAAAAATAAGGCTATTTTCACTCATTTTTTCCACTTTACACCCTGTCCAAGGCTTCATAAATGTCAGCTTCAGTTATAGCTACTGAATGAACCAGTGAATAAGATACATAATATAAAGTTAACGTTCCCTTTAAAATGCAACAAGTGGAATCACTAATTTGTGTGTTGTGGTTTCAGAAGCTGCTGCAGAAGAAAAGCGCAGGAGCGGAAGGCGGAATCCCATATCCAGGAACAGCACCCGTAACAGCAGCTCCAGGAGAAATGTCTCTAAGAGACTGGAGCAGTTCTATCGCAAAGTGGAGCAGGAATCTCATAGGGACCTGGAGATGCTGAAGCACCTGAAGGAGCAAAATCTCCAAGTTCTACGCTTGGCCGTGGTCCGGTAGGAAGGAGGGAGACTGGGAATGTGCTGTTGGTGTGTGTTTGTGTGTACGGCACCAGAATGACTGCACCCCAATGAACAGAAGTCTGTACCCCTAGAGTGTATGAGCAACTGAAGCATCAACCAAAATGGAAATCACTTGGTGCTAAGGCCAACTTAAAGGGCTGAAACAATATTGGCCTTTAAATTAAATTGTAGCATTAATACAGTAGCACAGTTTGCAGTTGTTCTTCATTTATTTATGGTTTGCAGTTTTGAAATAATCTAGCATTCTCCTAATGAACCGCACGGTGTCTGACAAGGAAGTGCCACTCATTTACCCTCTTTATGAAATGGACACAAAACATTTTAATTGGATTAAAAGATCACAAATATTTCATATTAAACTAATGTCCTTTGCTATATTGTATGTACATCATCATATAGATTCCCTTTAACACAAGGGATTAAAATACAAAAGTATTGTCAGGCCTTTTTTCCCTTCACTCAAATGTGACCCACTGTAGATTTCATGTTGCTGGCAGGAGGTAACCCCATTGTGGACAACATGGAATCTACATTAAATCAAGCAATATAATCAGTATGTGCTTCCTATATTAGATAATATCCCACCAACCGAAAGTTTTCCTCATAGCAGTTTGACTTATAACTTAAGAGGTGTCCTGTAAAAGTCTCTAAATAGCTGATCATTTAACCATTGAGGGCTCACCGTTTGCTAACGAATTCAGCTTTATAGAGGTAACTGCTCCAAAGAATTGTATTTAGAAATAATTACAGCAATTTTTTTTTTCATGACTGTGACATGTAAGTAGTTTATGTCATATAACATTTTTGTTAACCTTTAGATTTCTTGTATATTTAGTGAAAGATAGAAATGATCCTAAAGCTTCAGTGGTAATATAAAGTCACATTTACAAACATCTACATATATTTCCCATTACGTTTTAAAAGTAACTAAGATACAATATAAAAATTGAATTGTTTCCCAAAAAGAAATCATTTCTATGCATGTTTCTATGTTATACATAGACAGAGATTGGCATTATTGTCACAGAAAGTAAACTCAGCAGCCTTTTTATTCTGTCGATGTCCATATGAAGTCCTGTAATATTGCTGTCCAGCTTGACCTATTGTTTTTATACAAAATACCCACAAATGGTTTGGAAATGAGTAACACCAGAGTAGTAAATGTGGGTTCATTGTAGCTATGCATTTGCAGGAATACAGGCACGTGAATGTTTCAATATTTTCTTTTAATAAAATAACTTTTTGGTAAATTACACATTAATATAGAAAAAAAATAAAAGAAAAAATATAAAAATATCCTTCACCGTCTGCTGAATAAAAAGGTAAAAAATTGGAAAGTCGACCAATGAATTTTTATGCACAGATTAACTTGCCCCCCTTGCCCCACAAACACACCTAAAAAAAAAAGAGAGAGATAATAAATAATTCCTATTATAGATAAACAATAATTCCTATTGCCTGGGACATCATTGTCCTAGCTCAGTGCCCACTGGGAATGTTATTCAAATGACAGGGAAATAAGTGGATGAAATATCACTACTGGTCAGTGAAGAGATGGGCAAATTGCCAGGGCCGGATTTACATAGCGGGTGCCCCTAGACCCACTGCCATTCGTCGCCCCTGTCCCCTCCCCTTTATTCGTGCAAATTTTCATCATCTGGACCAGAGCAATGGGGATTGGCGCATGGGAAATTTAAAACATAATTGTATCTCCAGCGCATCCCCAGTGTTTTTGAACCAATGTGGGTGTGATTGGGCAGCATGCCGCCCCCCGAAAATCCTGTCGCCCTAGGCCCGAGCCTAAGTGATGTTTCCACAAATCCGGGCCTGCAAATTGCACAATGTATTGAGACGTATGTGGGAAAAACCCTGCTGGAATTCCGTAGAAGAATCCATGAACATGTGGGGGATGTTAAACATAAACGAAATACCTCAGTAGCGGTGCATAACAATGAATTTCACAATGGCAATATTAAGGCAATGAAGTTTATTGCATTGGAACAATTAAAACAAACCTCTAGTATAGGGGATGTAAATAAAAAATAGTTGCGAGCGGAAGCCAAATGGATCTATGCTATGAACAGCAAATCCCCCAATGGCCTCAATGAAGGTTTTACCGTTTCACCGTTTCTATAAAAATATGCCTTTAGAGAATATTACTCTCAGTATCCTAATGGAATGAAAATTTCTATTTTTGGGATTATTATACTTCCCGTATTTACTAACAAAATTGCTGTATTTGGATCGGGCTGGCACAATGTATCCATTTAAAAGAATTTTGCCACACTGATTAGATGTGCGCATGCCCTTCGGCAGTTTAAGCGAAGGTTCAGCGCAGGTTACACATGCGCACTTTGATGCGGCCCACGCTGGACCGAACACAATGGCATTTCCGCGAATGACGTCGGAGAAGCGGAACTGCCACCTGTAGCTATGCCGGTAAGACGATATTTAAACAGGAAAGCCACGACCGGAATTCACTTCTGCCCCTGAGGAAGCTGTTCACACGGAGAAACGCGTAGGGCTAGACGGCATAGGTGGATGATGGTGAGAGTAGCTCCTATTGCTCCCAACGTAGACAGGCAGATTGCACCAAATGGGAATGGAAGGGAGGGGGGCAGCCCACCGTGGCTTGTAACTGGCTGACTTTAAAAAGGCTTTTCTACTATCGAGACTATACTCTCATACTAACAGAGCCTCTCCTAGGGTCCACCTATTGCACCTTTTAGTTATATGGTTTTTATGGACGCAGTCCAGCACTGCGCATTTAAACGCAGTGGGTTTGGTTTTTTGGTTGTGGTTTGTGAAATTATTCACGGTTGTTGCGCCATATACTGTTTTTAAAATATAAATCAATTAAAAGTTAATTTTTAATGGCGTATGCTTCGTCAGCCTTTAATTATGTCACAGAAGCAGGTGTTCTGAACTGGTTTGCTGGGGGGGTGGGGCTATTATGCTCAGGTCTACTGGGTGTTCTGCCCGACTCCTATTGTTTCTAATTTAATTGATAAATTGCACAATGTGCAGCACCAGGATGAAAGCAATTGGGCTAAAACAGTTACATTCTGGGGGATGAAGCTGCGGGAACAGAGTCGCACTCAGACTGATTGACAGCGGCAACGTCAGCAGGAGGGGGAGACTTTTTTTTTAGAGAAGATCAAGGAAAAGTTTCCGTGGGATCTGGGAATGTCTCCTCTCTCTTGTGTGGAACGAGAGATCGGGATACAACTAGGGTTGCTACCTTTTCTGGAAAAAAATAGCGGCCTATAAATTTTTTCCCTATTAATAACATTGGGATCATCCCTCGTTTTTAGTGGCGAGGTGGCAACCTCTAGATGCAACAGGCACTGTGGAAAGGAAGGCTGATCCTTGTGCCTAAATCTACTCACAGCATTGGCCACTTCCCTCTGCCCACAACTCCCTACCCAGGACACACACGGCCTGAAACAGTGGATCATCTTCACTGAAAACTGCAAGTCGGGGAACCCAGCTGCACCCACCAGCAAATGCTGCTCCCCCGCTCTTGAATACACTTTTAACAAAGAGATAAGGGGACGTTCCTAGAGCCTGGAGTCTGTTTAACCACTGTAAGTTGCCCTTTTATTCGACACTCTCTTCTGTGTGAAGGGAAACAGGGGCCAGGAGGGGAAGAGAGAATAAGCTGCAGATTTATATCCCATACACCCAAGGAATAGAGGCTGGTGCCAGTTACCCAGCACCCAAGTCATCTTGCTCCCTCTTGTCAAACTATTCACTGATTTTTTTTAGACATTCCAATGAACAAGCATATCATTTTCTCCATTACATCACAATATTAAAAATATTTTTTGTCCTTGCAGCAAATAACGAAATTTCAGTTGTGAGAAAAGGTAGGAGTTGAGAGGCCAATGAGGGCTGCAGCAACAAGGATTGAGGGGTCAGAATATTGCTCTTTATTTGCCTTTTCCTTTTCAGAGCCTATTCCTAATCATCACACCCAACAGAGCAAAGGGACTTATCTGCCTATTTAGTCTACAGTCGCAGACTCAATTCTAAGCACCACTTTCACTGACAGATCTCCCCCCCCCACCTTAAGGTGAAGGCCTAAGTTTATATTAGAGTCAGCGCTGTGTGTTATTACTAATGGAGGAATAGACTAGACACCTCTCTATAACTACTCCCATCACCCACTGACTCCCAGCATCCCCTGACTGTCTGGCCTCTGGCTGAACAACCCTGACCCCTTATTCTATAGCAATGACATTAATAATAACAGAAAAGTAATAATACAATGTTATACTATATTTAGTATTATTAGTAATATATGTAGCAGGATTGCTTTGGATGCAACCGTGTTTATACTACTGATTTCGGGGGATTTTAACCGCACGCTACGAATTCTTTTGTAACTAATTAAATTGCGACCCAAGGAATTCAGGCTTGATGGCCTTTACCGGTCGCAGGGGTTTAAAACAGATAAATATTCTTGAATTCTATGTGTTTAGCTAATGTGCATTTACTTTTGGGTTTTATGGGCACTGGTAGTTTTACAAATAGTTTTACATCGTTGCCTGTTTGAAACATTTCATTTGTTTTTAAAAAGAAACAATTGAAACCAAAAATATTTAGCACAACACTTTGTTTTATTCAGAGTTGATTCGATTATTCAGTGTTATGTAGAAATCATCCGCCTCATCCGATATAAACACAAGGGGAATGTACATTTGAAATCCTTCACTAGAGGGAATTCACAGCGTTTCTTGTTTGTTTCGTTTGAGCGTTGGGTGAGCTTTTTGACACTAGATAAACGGCACAGCTATGATACACCCTAAGAAACTCCACTCTGTAAATAGAAATATTTTCTCTTACCTAAAGAGAGCAGCATAAAATAATATACACACACGTCACTCACAGAGGCACTCGCTCACTATTTCATTCTTATAAATATATATACACACTCACTGGCTCTCATCTCTTCCATTTGTTGGCCTAGAGAAATTGAAAATACAAGAGAGTGAGTTAAGGTGGCCATAGACGCAAAGATCCGCTCGTTTGGCGACATCGACGAACGAGCGGATCTTTCCCCGATGTGCCATTAACGAGTATGACTATATCGGGGGTAATCTGAACGTTCGGTCGTATGTGCGAACGATCCGATTACGATGCGCAATGGGCTCCGGCAGGATCGGTCGGGTCAAAATCAAACCTGTCCGATCGACCAAACGATCGATCTCCGCCGGACGAAAGATGTCGGCACTCTCCACACACGATCCGAAAATCGTATGAATCCTTGATTCGTATGATAGGATCTGCGCGTCTATGGCCAGCTTTAGAGTGAAAGGGAGGGAGAGAGAGGATTCAGTTTGTTTCAGGTTGTGAATACATGGACATCAAGCTAAGGAAGAATTAAAAAGCCGTGAGTTTTTAACTTTTAGAAGGAAAAATGAGGAAAGTTCTGTTTTCCAGTGAATGTTGATAAACTAAAAACCCTTACAAGTCTAGAAATTACAGAAGGGAGGGCGACTTTATGAAAAAAGGACAGTTTTAAGAAAGGTTGAAACAGACCCTTTTTAAAAACTTTTTAGAGAATATTTCCCCCATGAGTGGAGTGAAAGATCGTTGTGTGCTGGGTCAGTGAGTTGTGGGTCGGTGAGATGTAGGTCTGTCACAGTGTTCTGGGGTCTCTCATTCTCCAAGGATAACAGGCCACTTTGCTCATGTGAGCATCTACCTACGGCCCCCATGTTACTCCAAATTGGTGCCTATAGTAACAGTGGGATAATAGTCTCTGGGAAGGGAGTGTGACTGTGGGATAGCAGGTATAGTAGGGAGAGATGGTGTCTATAGTAACAGTGGGATAATAGTCTCTGGGAAGGGAGTGTGACTGTGGGATAGCAGGTATAGTAGGGAGAGATGGTGTCTATAGTAACAGTGGATAATAGTCTCTGGGAAGGGAGTGTGACTGTGGGATAGTAAGTATAGTAAGGAGAGATGGTGTCTATAGTAACAGTGGATAATAGTCTCTGGGAAGCGAGTGTGACTGTGGGATAGCAGGTATAGTAGGGAGAGATGGTGCCTATAGTAACAGTGCATAATAGTCTCTGGGAAAGGGAGTGTGACTGTGGGATAGCAGGTATAGTAGGGAGAGATGGTGCCTATAGTAACAGTGGATAATAGTCTCTGGGAAGGGAGTGTGACTGTGGGATAGTAAGTATAGTAAGGAGAGATGGTGTCTATAGTAACAGTGGATAATAGTCTCTGGGAAGGGAGTGTGACTGTGGGATAGCAGGTATAGTAGGGAGAGATGGTGCCTATAGTAACAGTGCATAATAGTCTCTGGGAAAGGAGTGTGACTGTGGGATAGCAGGTATAGTAGGGAGAGATGGTGCCTATAGTAACAGCGGATAATAGTCTCTGGGAAGAGAGTGTGACTGTGAGATAGCAGGTATAGTAGGGAGAGATGGTGTCTATAGTAACAGTGGATAATAGTCTCTGGGAAGGGAGTGTGACTGTGGGATAGCAGGTATAGTAGGGAGAGATGGTGCCTATAGTAACAGTGGATAATAGTCTCTGGGAAGGGAGTGAGACTGTGGGATAGCAGGTATAGTAGGGAGAGATGGTGCCTATAGTAATAGTGTATAATAGTCTCTGGGAAGGGGGGTGTGACTGTGGGATAGCAGGTATAGTAGGGAGAGATGGTGCCTATAGTAACAGTGGTATAATAGTCTCTGGGAAGGGAGTGTGACTGTGGGATAGCAGGTATAGTAGGGAGAGATGGTGCCTATAGTAACAGTGGATAATAGTCTCTGGGAAGGGAGTGTGACTGTGGGATAGCAGGTATAGTAGGGAGAGATGGTGCCTATAGTAACAGTGTATAATAGTCTCTGGGAAGGGGTGTGTGACTGTGGGATAGCAGGTATAGTAGGGAGAGATGGTGCCTATAGTAACAGTGGTATAATAGTCTCTGGGAAGGGAGTGTGACTGTGGGATAGCAGGTAAAGTAGAGAGAGATGGTGCCTATAGTAACAGTGGTATAATAGTCTCTGGGAAGGGAGTGTGACTGTGGGATAGCAGGTATAGTAGGGAGAGATGGTGCCTATTGTAACAGTGGATAATAGTCTCTGGGAATGAGAGAAGATGTGAGTAGGGTTGGAGTTAGTACTACAGTGGTGCAGGCATTGAGGGAAGCTTGAGGGGAGGGTCACAAGGACATTGCACTTTAAGTTGTTAATGAACTACAACTCCAGAACTACAACTCCCAGAATGCTCAGTCTTTGGCAGGACATTAATAAATAAAAGAAATGTATAATAAATCCTTTACATTCTCACTGTCCAACAGGGGGTGAAAGTCCCTATAAAATAAAAAGTGGCCAGACTATAAACTAATATACCATAAGAAAACATCCCTCTCATTCCCTGTCTCTCTCTGCCTTTCCCCAGAGCCTTCCCTATCTGTTCCTCCTCCTCTCTGGACTACCGGCCAGCTGAAGATTCCAGGGCAACTGTTCTATACACTGCTGCCTAGCAACGCTGGAATTCCCACATTGTGTTCCAAGCCTCACTTTGGCGCTGATTGGTTGATATCAGTAAGCCCCGCCCATCACCGAGGAGCAGGAGCTGCACGTGGAGCAGGTGAGGGGGAGGTGGCTGTAAAGTTTCAGATGGGAATATTGGGGACAAGAGAAGATATTCGAGGACACAGAAGGGATTTTCGTGTGCAGGAGAAGATTCTTTTTCGGGGTCTCAGCCAGAGAAGAACGAGTGACATTGGTATAAAACATCCCAACACTCTTCGTTCTCAGTTTGGAGCGGGACCTCTTGGAACTGCGTTATAGGTAATTGCCCTTTGAATTAACTCTTTGCTGTACACAGTGATCTTTTCATTTATATTTTCAGCACTTTTTGAATTATTTTCATTTTTGTCCTGAAGCTGTCCAGTTTTATACAGCTACACCCACTTGTTACTCATAATGAATTAATAATTAATACACACTTATTTATTTACACACCTGCACGCGCACATAACACGCAATTCTGCCGGTTGTACACGTATGCGCACTTACACTATTTGTTTTTCTTTTTTTTTTACTTATCGCATCGTCTGTTTTTGGGTTTTTTTGCATAGAAAGATATTTTATCGCCATTTTGAATAGCGTATTCGCTGCGCAATACCTTTTGTATATTATTTTGGGGATAATAGTGCAATTTTGTTGGTTTTTGGTGCATTTTTAACCATTTTGTTCTCTTGTTTCTGTCCATAAAACCTTCGACCAAGCCGAAATATTCAAACTAGAATTTCTGATTTCACTAGACGGGAAAAAAACGCATTTAATTTTTTTTTATGGTTTTATTGGATTTCCTTTTTCTGTGTAATAATTAAACAGTCGCTTGTACTTGATCCCAACTAAGATATAATTAATCCTTATTGGAAGCAAAACCAGCCTATTGGGTTTATTTAATGTCTATATGATTTTCTAGTAGAAAAAAAGCATTTAAATGTTGTGGTTTTATTGGATTTCCTTTTTCTGTGTAATAATAAAACAATAGGTTGTACTTGATCCCAACTAAGATAATTAATCCTTATTGGAGGCCAATTGTCTTAATTTAATGTTCTTAAGGTATGAAGATCCAAACTACAGAAAGGTCCGTTATCAGGAAACCCCCAGGTCCCGAGCATTCTGGATAACCGGTCCCATTCCTATATCTAATTCAGTGGAACTTATTTCTGATCACTTGTTATAGCAATGGGTGCAAAAGTGCACCGGAACCAGCAATTATTGTCACTTTTTGTCCAATAAATATCTGAGATTGCCATTGATTAAACCCTTGTCCCTCCCTCCGTGTAACTGATCGCCTCCCACTTAAGGGTTAACTCCACAGATGAGCATCAATCTCAAGATTCACTTATTCCCTATTTATGAAAAAATAGGGTTTTGTTTTTTTTATAAAAAAAAAAAGAAAAAGCTCATTTTGTGCTGATTAGTGCTTTGGTGTTGCCCCCTGCCAGGGTAATAGGATAAATGCTCATAGTGGTGTAATTAGCTTTATTCCAATCCCTCATTTTGATGATTAATGTCGTCTTTAGGGCCCCCTGCTGAGAATTCCGACTTACAATAACAGATACAGGAGTCACAAAATCACTTGTGCCTTTTTAAAGGAGAAAGAAAGCTACGCAGTTTATTGCCAATAGATTAGCTGCAATAGTGCAAGCTACATTACGATATTTATTCCAGCAGCTGCCATATTAGCTTGCTGTGACATCACTTCCTGCCTGAGTCTCTCCCTGCTCACTCATACCTCTGGGCTCAGATTACAGCAGGAAGGGGAGGAGGAAGGGAGGAGCAAACTGAGCATGCTCAAGCCCTAGCCCTGGAGGTTTAAGCTGAAAACAGGAAGTCTGATACAGAAGCCCATGAGTACACAATAGAAGGAAAGAAATGTGGTGTTTTTTTTGACAGAGGACTCAGAGCAGCATTACTTTGAGGGATTAATGGTGTATTTATATAGACCTTTCTGATAAAGCTTACTTAGTTTTAACCTTTCCTTCTCCTTTAAAAGCAAGAAAAACTGATACTGATAAAGGGGTGTGAGTGCAATGAATAGGGCTGGAGCTGAACATACTTTTTGCCTATAGTTTAATCACAAAAACATTTGTTATTTCTTAATTTCCTTCTATTGGGGATCATTCGATTTCCAGTGAATATATAATCCCCCCACATGATGGACATCTGCTTACAGGGAGGGTCTGTTTATACAGGGCACAGGCCAGAAGAGCAAAGTCCTTTCTGTGCTCCAACTTCCTTCATAAGTCCTGATTTTAATCTTAAATGGGTGGTTGCCCTGTAAGTTAACTTTAAGGCTAATATAAGTGGTCAATACTAAGAAACGTTTCAATTGATCCTCATTATTTATCTCTTATAGTTTTTTAGTTGTTTGCCTTTTTCTTTCAAATGGGGGGGGGGTCACTGACCCTGTCTAAAAACAAATGCACAGTAAGGCTACAAATGTATTGTTATTGCTACTTTTTATTTTTTGTCTTTCTATTCAGGGCTCTCCTATTCATATTTCAGTCTCTTATCAAATCAGTGCATGGTTGCTAGGGGAATTCGGACCATAGAAACCAGATTGCTGAAATTGCAAACTGAAGAGTTGCTGAATAAAAAGCTAAATAACCTAAAAAACACATAATAAAAAATGAAAACTAAGAATGTCACTCTCTACATCATACTAAAAGTTAATGCAACTCAATGCATGGTTGATAGGGTAATGTGGACCCTAGCAACCAGATTGCTGAAATTGCAAACTGTAGAGCTGCTAAATCCCTTAGTTGTCATTTTGTTATTATTTGTGTTTTTTGAGTTATTTAGCTTTTTATTCAACAGCTCTCTAGTTTGCAATTTCAGCCATCTTGTTGCTAGGGGCCAAATTACCCTAGCAACCAAAAAAGAGACTAGAATATGAATAGGAGACTAAAAGAGTAGCAATAACAATAAATGTGTAGCTTTACAGAGCATTTGTTTTTTAGATGGGGTCAGTGACCCCAATTTGAAAGAGTCAGAAGAAAAAGACAAATAATTAGAAAAATATAAAAAATGAAGACCAATTAAAATGTTTCTTAGAACTGGCCATTCTATAACATACTAAAAGTTAACTCAAAAGTGAACCACCCCTTTAACATTCCTGAGAAACTCTGCAAGTTCTTCGACATTCGTAGATTCGTCTCGAGGGACGCCATTAATTAGCGTAAACGTAATGATCACCCCATGCTGCTGCCAACTCAGCGCCGTTTCATCAAGTCTCGCTGCTCCCGCTATCTGTCACTTATCTGTAGTCTCACCGCTCTTTGTGACGTGCTCTGATTTCCAGGTGACACTGAGAGCAGCTGACAGTTGCACAGACCGAATGTCAGCGCATAAGGAAATACTTATTATATCTCCATTTATTTGACTTAACCGAATTCAGCCGGAGGGTCCTAGCCTGGACCTTGTAATTGATTTAATAAAGTAAGAAAGGAGGGGACACTTCATTCCATTCCCTCACCCGTAACCATATACTTAGGTCCAGGGCCCTCACAGTCCTGATTAGTCGGTTAACATATGGCACTTGCCAGGGATCTTAATTATTCCAGCTGCCATCTACACTTTCTAGAGTCCTTCATCAGGCTTCCACAATACCCCGAAGCTGTTATAGGTGAAAAATTCCAAATTCCCTGACCAGATTGGTGGGCTCGTGGGCAGGACCACCATCAAGGGGAGTTTACAGGATACTAAAGGCGGGGGCCAAGAGAAGTAAAAGTGGGATTGGCTGTTAAAAGTTTCAGCAGGGTGGGCAGAGTTGAGGTGGATCAGGGGTTTGTTTATCAGGGGGTAGTTTTTTTTTCTCTTGTATAATAAGACTTATATAATAAGCCATAATAATTATTCTCCCCTCCTGGGAGGAGACCCCCAAATATTTAGTAGCCCAGGGGTTTCTGTCTGGGTAAAGTTTCCAACCTTCAAGGGTCGGACACTGAAGTAAATAAAGTCTCTGTATAAAGCCCAAACCATCAGCCCTGTATGGGGGGAATAAGTGTTAATTGCAGTGTTTGTCCTCCCCCCTCAAACGCAAACACTTGATATCAGCCCAGATAAGCGGCACTTTCCTTCCGATAAGTAGTTGTGTTGCTCTTCCATGGAAACGGCAGTTTTCGAAGGGGGGGTTTGTTTTAATGATCCCGGTACTCCTCATATCTGGAATCCAATCATCTGCATCATTGGTCGGTGTCTCGTACCTTCTGCAAGGGAGATAAGCTATATGACGTTTAAAGGGGAAGTTAACCAAAAGTTTTTTGTTTTTTTTTGCAGAATGAAAGAAAATTGCTCCCTGCCAATGTATAACCTTGATGATGCTCCTGACCCAGTTGCCAAGGATCAAGTAGTCTGAGTCAGATTTGCTATGGATCGCGGTGACGCCAAACTCAATGGGCAGTTGGAAGCCTCGTTCCCCCGCTGTTTCTGTCATGGCTAAAGTTACTGATCAACTCGCAGTTCAAGAGCTCAAGTAACTTTTTTATGTTGTTTGAAAAGTGCATTTTAAAGCCTGAAACTGTTTGAATTGAGCCAAATTTGGGGAATAGGAGGCTTTGCAACTTCTGAAAATGTTTTATTCTTTGCTGTCAGTCGTTGTATTGAGTCATTGTCTGGCAGTTGATTGGCTGAGCCAGGGTCAGACTATTGGGAAGTCCTGCCCCCTGTCAGGTCCCAATAGTTTAGGAATCTGTGATGGGGCTGACTACTGAACTATATTTATTAAAGGACTGGCAGGATAAGAATTGGTAATCATAGGGCCCCATACTACTAAGTTTACCGGGCCCTCTTTTCCCCCTTTTCCACAGGGCCCCTGACAGCTGTACCCCCATTGGCTGCCTTGGGGAGAGCCTTTGGATTAGGCAATAACATCCAAAACAACTATATCATCTGACCTGTAGACTTAACATCAGGACGGAAACAGCCTCTAGGTGGCGCTGGTGCTTGTGATAAATTCTGCAAGTTTTTGAAGAGTCCAAAGAGTTTATACAGGAAAGAACATTCCTTCTCTGTATATTTGTATTTATACATATGGAAGGAGGGAGGTGCCATATTGATTCCCTTAGACAGTACAGTATGAGGGTATAGCTTATTGTGTGCCCAGAACATTCCTTCTCTGTATATTTGTATTTATACATATGGGAGGAGGAGGTGCCATATTGATTCCCTTAGACAGTACAGTATGAGGGTATAGCTTATTGTGTGCCCAGAACATAATATTATGGAGCAGCCCCTGATTCTCACTGTATTCACAGGTGGTCGATGCCCGAGGAGGGCCCAACCTGAAAGCAATGAGGATACGTCCCAAAAAGATCCGACCCTTTGCCTCGCGAAGGCATCAAAGCAAGCAGGTGGCGGAGCTGAAGAGCGGTATCTCAAGTCTATGTAAGTAAAGCTGCCCATAGATGTAAAGATTTTTAACAGATCCAATCGTTATCGTGAGACCACTAATATTTCGAAACGATTGTTTAAATGTACGACGTGTCCATCAACTAAAAAGACCGTTTCGGGCGAAAACTGAGGGGAGCTGCCTGCTTGGCCCTGCAGACATAGATACATTGTACTGGGACCCATCAAGATTTTTTAATCTGGCCGATCAATTTTCTGACAGATATCGGACGAAAAATCGCAAGATGTACGATCGTTCGAATCCCACTAATTTCACGATAATTTCGAAGGATTGGTGGGACTTCACCAAATCGGTTGTTCGGCAAGAAAAATCTTTGCGTCTATGGGACCTTAAGAGCCAGTCCCCCACTATCAGCCAACAGGACTTCTAATTGTGTTAAGTTGCAAATGATTTAGTGTTTGTCTGTGTATCCCGCAGACTGTGGAGCATCGAGCACCTCCCCAGAGCATTCCTCGTCCTGCAGCAATCACTCCCATACTGACACCGACACTGAACTCTGCATCCAGCACCGACTCCGGCTTCTCTTTCCTAGACCCCGCCTACTGGAAAAGGTCAGCATTTTTTTTTTTTTAACTTTTTATTTTTATCCTTCCTGTTGATGCCAGTTTTTTTTACTGTATGTAGATATATAATATATTTAACGTATGTATTATGACTCCCGCCGCTACTCTTGAATGCCGCTATTTCTATTTGCTAATGACGTCTATGCATTTCTGTGGAAGGCAGAATATTTTTTCATCCCAACTATGCAGTAACCCAGCCTTCAGCAGGGGGCAGAAGAGAGCTTGAGATTTTAGATTAAAAATGTGTTTAAAGGATAAGTAAACCTTTAAAATAAGTGATTGTAAAACGGATGAGGGGGCTATTCTAAGCACGTTTGAAATTTACATTCATTATTTATTTTGTTTTTATTCCAGGATATTAAGGGAGACGTACTGTTAATATGAATGAATTTTGTTCCAACAGCGCCACCTGCTGGTCATTTTCCCACCAGTCTGACCAGCAAGTAGTCAAGGAAGTTGTCAGGAGAAAGAAAGAGGCTGATGTTCTTCTGCTTAGGAAAGATGTGAGAAAGGCTTAGGAATAAAATTATAAGCAGAAGAACATCAGCCTCTTTCTTTCTCCTGACAACTTCCTTGACTACTTGCTGGTCAGACTGGTGGGAAAATGACCAGCAGGTGGCGCTGTTGTAACAAATTCTTTCATATTAACAGCACATGTATCCCTTAATATCTTGGAATAAAAAACTAATGAATGTACATTACAAACATGCTTAGAATAGCCCCCTTATCAGTTTTACATGATGTAAAGAGTACTACTCTGATGCAAATTGCAATTGGTCTTCCTATATTTTAATTTAGGGGTTTTTTGATTATTTTTGTGCAGTGACTACAGTTTGACGTTGCAGCAGCTATCTGGTTGCTAGGGTATTGCTTACCCTTAACAACCGCCCATCGGTTTTAATGAGTGGCTGGAAGGTGAATAGGGACAATGACCATTTAGCCTCACAAAGCTGCTGGGGTCGGTGACCCCCGTTGGGACTCTGATAAGAAGCAGAAGACAAATTAAAAGGTTGCTAAGAAGAGGACTTTCTATAACATACTTCTGGTTAATGTAAAGCAGCACTGGCCCTTTAAAGAAGTGGATCCCATGGGGCAGACTGTAATATGTGTAATATTAAATGCATGGGGTTTACTGTACACACCACGTTGTGCCTCAATATGCAGAGGGTGCCGCTAAATAAAGGGGGGGGGCTTTGTTAGCATTTATTAAGCTATTATTTATACTTCCCCTTTATCCTGTGAACCCAAATCCTCCTCATTAGGGTTGGACTCAGTGTGTATATACAGTATATTCAGGCAGCTATTAATACTTCTGGATACTGGAAGTATCGGAGATTTCTTTGGGGTGTATGAGACCCCCCTGAATCTTTTAACCGTCTAATCTCCGTGTGAGATTTGTGACGCTCATGTTTGTACATGGATGTTTTATAATGAAGATTTTGTACCTCTGTCTAGGGAATATTATTCTTTCTACAATAAACTTTACATACTTGTATATGAGGCTCCCAGCAGGGGCAGTGTTTTCTCTCCCTATTGTAAATAATGGGATTAACCTGTAGTTTCCCAATGACTTTATAGCGAGGTGCTTTAACTGATTATACCTCCCCGGTGGGAGATTTCTTGCTTTGTAAATAACTTACACCCCCAGCTGGTAAAACATTGTCTCCAAGGACCAGAGCCGCCCCCCAGCTGTTGCCCCCAGGTCCCTCCTGAAGTTGCTCATTCACGGCTTGTGCCTTGTGGGAATATTTTCTCTCCAAACAATGTGGGAGGGGGAACTGGATTGTGATGTCAGAGTTGGACCCCTCTGAGCTGCTTCTGAACAACTTTCTGTGCCATAGATTGTACAATCTACTATTCACCAGGTCTATGGCTGGCTTGGAAAGGGTTAAAAGAAAAAGCATATAGGGGCTGTCACTCTATAGTAGGAAATATGTGATTACAAGGGAGCATTATGCAAGTCTGACACTGCAATCACTATATCAAGCCACTAACCCCTAAGGGGTCCCTTAACTCCAGGGGCTGTTCCTGCTGAATTGTGCTTAGTACAGGGAATACCTATGCTGCCATAGTTTTATGGGATCTCTCTGTACAGACTATGAGCAAACTTAGGGGACTGTTCCTGCCTGAATTGTGCTTAGTATAGGGGAATAGCTTTACTGCCATCGTTTTATGGGATCTCTCTGTACAGACTATGAGCAAACTTAGGGACTGTTCCTGCTGAATTGTGCTTAGTAAAGGGAATCCCCTATGCTGCCATAGTTTTATGGGATCTCTGTACAGAGTATGAGCAAACTTAGGGACTGTTCCTGCTGAATTGTGCTTAGTACAGAGGAATACCTATGCTGCCATAGTTTTATGGGATCTCTCTGTACAGACTATGAGCAAACGTAGGGGAATGTTCCTGCTTAATTGTGCTTAGTACTGGGAATATTGATGCTGCCATAGTTTTATGGGATCTCTCTGTACAGACTATGAGCAAACGTAGGGGACTGTTCCTACTTAATTGTGCTTAGTACTGGGAATATTGATGCTGCCATAGTTTTATGGGATCTCTCTGTACAGACTATGAGCAAACGTAGGGGACTGTTTCCTGCTGAATTGTGCTTAGTACTGGGAATATTGATGCTGCCATCGTTTTATGGGATCTCTCTGTACAGACTGAGCAAACGTAGGGGACTGTTCCTGCTGAATTGTGCTCAGTACTGGGAATATTGATGCTGCCATAGTTTTATGGGATCTCTCTGTACAGACTATGAGGAAACTTAGGGGACTGTTCCTGCTGAATTGTGCTTAGTACAGGGAATACCTATGCTGCCATAGTTTTATGGGATCTCTCTGTACAGACTATGAGCAAACTTAGGGGACTGTTCCTGCTGAATTGTGCTTAGTACAGGGAATACCTATGCTGCCACAGTTTATGGGCTCTCTCTGTACAGACTATGAGCAAACTTAGGGACTGTTCCTGCTGAATTGTGCTTAGTACTGGGAATATTGATGCTGCCATCGTTTTATGGGATCTCTCTGTACAGACTATGAGTAAACTTAGGGGACTGTTCCTGCTGAATTGTGCTCAGTATAGGGGAATACCTATGCTGCCATAGTTTTATGGGATCTCTCTGTGCAGACTATGAGCAAACTTAGGGGCTGTTCCTGCTGAATTGTGCTTAGTATAGGGGAATACCTATGCTGCCATCGTTTTATGGGATCTCTCTGTACAGACTATGAGCAAACTTAGGGACTGTTCCTGCTGAATTGTGCTTAGTACAGGGAATACCTATGCTGCCATAGTTTTATGGGATCTCTGTACAGAGTATGAGGAAACTTAGGGGCTGTTCCTGCTGAATTGTGCTTAGTACAGGGAATACCTATGCTGCCATAGTTTTATGGGATCTCTCTGTACAGACTATGAGGAAACTTAGGGACTGTTCCTGCTGAATTGTGCCTAGTATAGGGGAATACCTATGCTGCCATAGTTTTATGGGATCTCTCTGTACAGACTATGAGCAAACTTAGGGACTGTTCCTGCTGAATTGTGCTTAGTACAGGGAATACCTATGCTGCCATAGTTTTATGGGATCTCGCTGTACAGACTATGAGCAAACTTAGGGTCTGTTCCTGCTGAATTGTGCTTAGTAAAGGGAATACCTATGCTGCCATAGTTTTATGGGATCTCTGTACAGAGTATGAGCAAACTTAGGGGACTGTTCCTGCTGAATTGTGCTTAGTACAGAGGAATACCTATGCTGCCATAGTTTTATGGTATCTCTTTGTACAGACTATGAGCAAACGTAGGGGACTGTTCCTGCTTAATTGTGCTTATTACTGGGAATATTGATGCTGCCATAGTTTTATGGGATCTCTCTGTACAGACTATGAGCAAATGTAGGGGACTGTTCCTGCTGAATTGTGCTTAGTACTGGGAATATTGATGCTGCCATAGTTTTATGGGATCTCTCTGTACAGACTATGAGCAAACGTAGGGGACTGTTCCTGCTGAATTGTGCTTAGTACTGGGAATATTGATGCTGCCATAGTTTTATGGGATCTCTCTGTACAGACTATGAGAAAACTTAGGGACTGTTCCTGCTGAATTGTGCTTAGTACAGGGAATACCTATGCTGCCATAGTTTTCTGGGATCTCTTTGTACAGACTATGAGCAAATTAGGGGCTGTTCCTGCTGAATTGTGCTAGTTAGAGGGAATGCCTATGCTGCCATCGTTTTATGGGATCTCTCTGTACAGACTATGAGCAAACTTAGGGACTGTTCCTGCTGAATTGTGCTTAGTACAGGGAATACCTATGCTGCCATAGTTTTATGGGATCTCTGTACAGAGTATGAGCAAACTTAGGGGACTGTTCCTGCTGAATTGTGCTTAGTACAGAGGAATACCTATGCTGCCATAGTTTTATGGGATCTCTTTGTACAGACTATGAGCAAACGTAGGGGACTGTTCCTGCTTAATTGTGCTTAGTACTGGGAATATTTGTGCTGCCATAGTTTTATGGGATCTCTCTGTACAGACTATGAGCAAACGTAGGGGACTGTTCCTACTTAATTGTGCTAAGTACTGGGAATATTGATGCTGCCATAGTTTTATGGGATCTCTCTGTACAGACTATGAGGAAACTTAGGGACTGTTCCTGCTGAATTGTGCTTAGTACAGGGAATACCTATGCTGCCATAGTTTTATGGGATCTCTCTGTACAGACTATGAGCAAACTTAGGGGACTGTTCCTGCTGAATTGTGCTTAGTACAGGGAATACCTATGCTGCCATAGTTTTATGGGATCTCTCTGTACAGACTATGAGCAAACTTAGGGACTGTTCCTGCTGAATTGTGCTTAGTATAGGGAATACCTATGCTGCCATTAGTTTTTATGGGATCTCTCTGTACAGACTATGAGCAAACTTAGGGACTGTTCCTGCTTAATTTGTGCTTAGTACAGGGAATACCTATGCTGCCATAGTTTTATGGGATCTCTCTGTACAGACTATGAGCAAACTTAGGGACTGTTCCTGCTGAATTGTGCTTAGTACAGGGAATACCTATGCTGCCATAGTTTTATGGGATCTCTCTGTACAGACTATGAGCAAACTTAGGGGACTGTTCCTGCTGAATTGTGCTTAGTACAGGGAATACTATGCTGCCATAGTTTTATGGGATCTCTCTGTACAGACTATGAGCAAACTTAGGGGACTGTTCTGCTGAATTGTGCTTTAGTACAGGGAATACCTATGCTGCCATAGTTTATGGGATCTCTCTGTACAGACTATGAGCAAACTTAGGACTGTTCCTGCTTGAATTGTGCTTCAGTACAGGGGAATACTATGCTTGCCATAGTTTTATGGGATCTCTCCGTACAAGACTATGAGCAAAACTTAGGGCCTGTTCCTGCTGAATTGTGCTTTGGTATAGGGGAATACCCTATGCATGCCATAGTTTAATGGGATCTCTCTGTACAGACTATGAGGAACTTAGGGACTGTTCCTGCTGAATTGGCTTAGTACAGGGAATACCTATGCTGCCATAGTTTTATGGGATCTCTGTACAGGGACTAGTTGGAGCAAATTTCAGGGGACTGTTCCTGCCTGAATTGTGCTTAAGTACAGGGAAATAACCTATGGTGCCATAGTTTTCTGGGATCTCTCTGTACAGACTATGACTGCAAAACGTAAGGGGACTGTGTCCCTGCTGAATGTGCTTGACAGGGAATACCTATGCTGCCATAGTATTTATGGGCTCCTCTGTACAGATATGAGCAAACTAGGGACTGTTCCTGCTGAATTGTGCTCAGTACAGGGGAATACCTATTGCTGCCATAGTTTTATGGATCTCTCGTACAGACTATGAGCAAACTTAGGGGGCTGTTCCTGCTTGAATTGTGCTTAGTACTGGGAATACCTATGCTGCCAGTCGTTTTATGGGATCTCTCTGTACAGACTATGAGAAACTTAGGACTGTTCCTGCTGAATTGTGCATAGTACAGGGAATACCTATGCTGCCATAGTTTTATCGGATCTCTGTACAGAGTATTGAGCAAACTTAGGGGGACTGCTTCCTTGCTGAATTGTGCTTTAACAGTAAACCTATGCTGCCATCGTTTTATGGGATCTCTCTGTACAGACTATGAGGAAACTTAGGGGCTGTTCCTGCTGAATTGTGCTTAGTACAGGGGAATACCTATGCTGCCATAGTTTATGGGATCTCTCTACAGACTATGAGCAAACTTAGGGACTGTTCCTACTTAATTGTGCTTAGCACTGGAATAATTGATGCTGCCATAGTTTTTACGGATCTCTCTGTACAGACTATGAGCAAACTTAGGGGACTGTTCCTCCTGAATTGTGCTTAGTACAGGAATACCTATGCTGCCATAGTTTTATGGATCTCTCTGTACAAACTATGAGCAAACTAGGGGACTGGTTCCTGCCCGAATTGTGCTTAGTACAGGATACCTATGCTGCCATAGGTTTATGGGATCTCTCTGTACAGACTTATGAGCAAACTTGGGGGCTGTTCCTTGCTGAATTATGTGCTTAGTACAGGGGAATACCTTAGCTGCCATATTTTTGTTTTATGAGATCTATCTTGTAACAGACTATGAGCAAAAACTATAGGCGCACTGTCTTCTGCTCCGAATTGGCTAGATACTGCGAAAACCTATGCTGCATCATAGTCTTTATGCGCGATCTCTCTGCTACAGAACTCATGAGCAAACATAGGGGACTCCGTTACACCTACCTTAATCTGCTCGCTCTAGTCACTGGGCGACAAAAACAAAATACCTATGCTGCCATCACGTTTATGGGATCTGTAACCACACAGATCAATGAGCCAAAACCAAATAAGAACGGGACCTGTTCCTGACTGATTGATAGAATTATACAGACGAGGACAAAATACCCTATGCTTGCCCATCAAGGCTCTTTATGGGATCTCTCTGAACAAGACTATCGAGCAAACCCGATACGGGGGACTGTTTCACTGCTCTATGTGCTTAAGTAACTACGGAATATCATCGATCGCCTGCATAAGTTTCATATGCGAGAAATCTCTCTGTACAGACTATGAGCAAACACAGTAGGGGAAACTGATTCTTCCTACTTAATCTCTGCTATACTGGAATACCTTAGATGCTTGCCATATTTATTGGATTCTCAAGCTACAGACTTATGACGACAAACTTTAGGGACTTTTGCTTGCTGAATCTGTGCTTAGTACACAGCAGGAAATCACCTATACGCTGCCCATAGTTTTATGTGGATCCCTCTTGTACAGACTATGAGCAACACGAGGGACTGTTCCTGCCTTAATTAAGTGCTTAAATACTGGGAAATATTTCGATTGCACCTGCCATAAAACATTCTCGATTGCGCAGATCTCCTCTGTACAGCACATACAATGACGGCCAAAACCGAGCTAAGGACTGCTTCCTAACTAAATATGTAGCCTCATCAGTACTGACGGAAATTTTTGATGCTGCACCAACTAGATCATTTACTAGCCAATCATCTCTGTTACAGACTAATAGAGCCAAACTCTAGGAGCCCGACACTGATATCCACCTAGACTCAGACCTTAGATGCTTAAGCTACCAACGCGAACACCAACCAAAAACCCACCAAAAAACAACAAACAATAACCTAAAGACTGCACATAGTTCTATCCGGAGATCATACTCTGCTAACAGACCTCACTGAGCAAAAACTTGAGGGACTAGTTCCTGACCTGAACAATCCTGTGCCTAAATATAGGACCAACACCAACCAGCAAAATACCAAATAATAGCCTCAATGCCACAACTAGTTTTTCATATGGAATCTCTCTGTACAAGACTCAGAAGCAACAACTTAGAGGGACTGATTCCCTGCCCGAATTGTGACTCATACGTACAGGGATACCTATTGCTGCCATAGGTTATGGGCTCTCTCTTGTACAGACTATGAGAAACTTAGGGACTGTTCCTGCTGAATTGTGCTTAGTACAGGGAATACCTATCTGCCATAGTCTTTATCGGATCTCTAGTACAGACTATTGAGCAAAACTTTAGGGACTGCTATCCTGCTGATTTGTGCTTAGTACAGGAACCTATGCTGCCCATAGGTTTTTATTGGCATCTCTCTATACAGACTATGAGCAAACTAGGGGACTGTTCCTGACTCTGAATTGTGCTTAGTACAGGAATTACCTATGCTGCCATAGTTTTCTGGGATCTCTTCATGTAACAGACTATGGCAAACTTAGGGGAACTGTCCTGCTGAATGTGCACTTTGCGCAACAGGGATACCAGTCGCATGACCAGTAATATCGCGGCTCACCTTCATTACAGAACTAATCGACAAACACTTAACGGAGGACGATTCCTGGCCTGAATTATGACTACCAGTACAGGGGAAAACTAAATCCTACTACACGCTCGCCAATCAGCTTATCGGGATCTCATGCTAACAGAACCTAAATGAGCAACCAACATTAGGGACTTCTTCCCTGAAAACCAGACTGCATTATGCTCTAGATAAATAGAGGGACAAACACAATACCTAATGCATGAACACACATCGTCATCTTACTGGCATACACTCTCATAGTACAGAACTATGCAACACGCAAACTAAGAGAACATAGTACCTGACAAACTGCAATCTCGTGACAATCAGCTACCAAGGGAACACACACAAACACAACAAAAAAATACCTATATAGCACGCCCACATAAGTATCAACTATTAATCGGATCATTCACAGTACCAGACAGTCAATGAGCAAAATCACGGGGCACCTCGTACCCTTGTAGAATAACTGTGCTTAAGTACAGAGGAATACCTATCGCTGCCATAGTTTTTATTGCGGATTCTCTTTTACAAGACTATGAGCAAAACGTTCAGGGGACTCTTTCCTACTTAATTGTGCCTTAGTACTGCGGAATATTGATTGCTGCCATAGTTTTATGGGATCATCTCTGTAACAGACTACTGAGGGACACTTAGGACTTTCCTTGCTGAATTGTCGACATAAGATACAGGGAAATACCTATGCTGCCATAGTTTATCACTGGAATCTCCTCCTGTACAGACAATGAAGCAACTTAGGACTGTTCCTACTTAATTGTGCTTAAGCACGGGAATTTGATGCTGCCATAGTTTTACGTTTATCTCTCTTGTACAAGGAACTTATGAGCAAACTTTAGGGGACGTTTCCTCCTGAATTTGTGCTAGTACAGGGGAATACCTATGCTTGCCATAGTTTTATGGGGATCTCTCTGTACAAACTATGCAGCCCAAACTAGGGGGACTGTTCACTGACGAATTGTGCTTAGACAGGGGATAACCTTAATTGCTGCCATAGTGTTTATGCGGATCTCTCTCGTACAGGACTATGAGCAAACTTCTGGGGGTGTCCTGCAAATGAATTGTGCTTAGTTACAGGGATCCTAATGAATCGACCAATAGTTCTTACTGAGATCTATTCTGTACAGACTTTGAGCAAACTTAGGGGACTGTTCCTGCTGAATTGTGACCTTCATACTGGGAATAACCTTGCTGTCATAGTTTTATGGAATCTCTCATGACCAGGACTATTGGCAAACCCGATAGGGGACTGATTCCTACCTAATTGCTGCTTAGTACTGGCAAAATACTTGATGCTAGCACATAACAATTTATAACTAAACGGTATCTTCATCATGATACAGACATATAGACGGCACAAAACTTAAGCACACGACTGTTCCTGCTGACTACAGTCGACAATAAGTACGAGGAAATACCCTATGACTATAGCCAACATTTAGTATGGGAATCTCTCTGTACAGACTATGAGGAAAACTTAGGGCTCGTTCTGCTGAAATTGATGACCACTTACTCAGATACAGGGAATTACCTATGCTGACCACTAGTCACTCTTATTCAAACACGGAATCTCATTCTGTACAGACACTATGAGCAAACTCTCAGGGAGACTGTTCCTGCCTAAGAATTGTGCAACTTCAAAGTACCAGGGAATACCACTATGCTGACCACTAGCTATTATATGGTCGAATCTCTCTCCTACACCACACTCACTGAGCCTTAGGGACCTGTTCCTGCTGAACTTCGTGAACACA